>NC_068939.1:173749706-174049706 GCF_016801865.2 Culex pipiens pallens
TTGCCGGTGCCAATTAAACTTAATTTGGATGCAGAAAAAAAGGCAAAGCAGCTGATGAATTGTTAAATAGGGAGAAAGGTTCTATTGTATCTAATGTGCAACGAAGCTAAAATAACGTACACAGTTAAACATAATATTAATTTTAGAAGGTTGAAAATTTACCAAATTTTTCATGTTATTTTACCTTAATTTATTTGAAATAAGTAAGTTACAGTTACAAAATGAGATGTCTGGAATAATAAAGATTCAGGTTGGCCATACAACAAAACCATTTACAGTCCAGACTCGATTATCCATGGGACTTCGGATAATCGAATCACGAGCAAAGAAATTTTGTTTTCCTATTTTTTTTTATTTTCTTTCTTTAACATCAAATTCCGGTTTTGCGTTTCCATTTTAGTAAAATTTGAAGAGTGAATGCCTATTAAATTTAAAAATGCATTTTTTCGATATTTCATCATCGCCATTGTGGCCGCCATCTTGGGTTTGATAATTCTAAAAACACTTTAGAGATGTTTAGGGGTCATGCTTAAGATGGTAATTCGATGATGGGTCATTCTCCGCCAACTCACACAGCAGTTGCTCGACCCCTCTTGAATTTGCGTGAAACTTTGACCTAAGGGTTAACTTTTGTCCCTGATCACGAATCTGCAGTTTGTTTTTTGATTTCTTGAACATGCGAAAAAAGACGTGTTTTTCAACAATTTGCAGCCTGAATAGGTGATAAGATAGAAATTTGGTGTCAAAGGGACTTTTATGTATTATTGGACGCCCGATTTGATGGCGTTTTCAAAATTCAAAATTCAAAAAACGTATATTTTATCAAAAACACGATTTTTTTTTTAAACTCTGCCATTTTCCGTTACTCAACTGTACAAATGTTTGGAACATGTAATTTTAAGGCAAATTTAATGAACTTTTTGAATCTTCAATAACGCAGAAGGGTCATTTTTTTCATTCCGAACAAAATTACAAGAACAATTACAAAAAAAATGAAACATAAACATAAGGGGTTTATGGCGATTTTACGAAAGAAAAGTTTTAAACACAATTATAATGCATTTTCCTGCGTTGATATTAAGTATGTTTGAAGTCGTTTAAAAATATTTCGATTTTTTGGAAAATTACGATGCGCAGATTTTTTTCGTAGAAAAAAATGGCAATGTTAAAAACATTGAATTGGAAAACAACTGGACTAGTATTCAATGCGTTTTAAACCCATTTTTTCACTCAAGTATTGAAATTGTGGCTAATAATTTGTAAAAAATGTGTGCAAACCTAACTTTTCAAATTTTCTTCAATTGTGATTTGAAATTTCACAAAAAAAATAAAATGAGTTTTTTTATTACACATTATTTTTTGCATGCACTCGGTTCATTTTGGTTTGTTTTTGTTTACGTTTGTCTGCTTTTTAAGTAGGCTACAGCCCAGTTATCGAGGGCCCAGTTACCGAACAAGTACTGTACTGCCCATGTTCGCATAAATGTCCCATATGCAAAAACAGCAACTTGAGAAAAACGCATTTGAAGTTTGTCCCACACATAAGGCTACGTGTTAAGTTTTCACGAAAAAACTGGATTTCCTCCCGATTTCTAGAACAAAGTACTGGATGTTATAGGCTCTTTAGAAAGAGCACACGATTTTGAACCAAACTGCATCAATAACTCAAAAGTGATGAAAATGCATATGGGACATTTATGCGATCATGGGCAGTGTATTAATTAGATTTATAAGCGATTTTGTACGATTTTTCAGTAGCACAAATTACTTCAAATTTGGTCGATTTTTCTCGTGGGCCAAAGAACTCTAGGAAAACTCCATTAAGGTGTTACATACATGTAGAAAATCAAAAAAAAACATATTACATAAAATTTACTAAATCCACTAAAAGATGATTTCAATCACTCTCGAAAGTTTCATGAAGATATTTCGTGACTAAACTGAGTAAAAGACGATTTATGTTCACAATTTTGCCATGCGCAAAGCGAACTGTCAAACTTTGTGAACGTTTTTCTCTAAACACCGAGTTGATTTACGGGTGCCACGATATTTGAGATGTGATGGACCAAATTGGCTGAAATTTGGGGTGAAGACTCCCAAGACATATCCCGTGTGCATGACGAAGCCCGATTTCGAAATTTTGATTTTAAAAAAATACAAAAATCAAATACTAACGATTTTTTATATATGGGTGCAAATTTTAAAATTACCCTCTCCGATCCTCCTCAAATTTGGCAGTGCT
Organism: Culex pipiens pallens; assembly: GCF_016801865.2. Classification (NCBI taxonomy): domain Eukaryota; kingdom Metazoa; phylum Arthropoda; class Insecta; order Diptera; family Culicidae; genus Culex; species Culex pipiens. The sequence goes on from NC_068939.1 coordinate 173,751,949, forward strand.
GTTGATACTATCGAAACATGCAAGAATCCCGAATTTCATCCAAATCGGACCACCCCCTCCATTTTTGTACCTCCCCAAAAAATCGACTTTTTGGCGATTTTTGAGCGAAACCCTTATCTTCAAACGACGATAACTCAGTAACCACATATCTTAGAAGGATGGTCTTAGACTCAATTTTGAAGGAAATTGGACGTAGAATCCATTTCCGAGATCAAAATTTTGAAAAATTTATTTTTTCTACCTGTATTGCGCAATTGAAAACTTTAAACGGCCGTATCTCAAAACACCCCATCTTATTTTTTTTATTTGACCTCACCATCGTGTTCCCCGGCCAATTTTACATAAGAATCACTTATCGACAAAAAGGAATATGTTTCGTTCCAGAGATATCGAATTTTAAAGTTTTGAGTATTTGAGATTACCTACATTAGCTTTATTCGCCGCATATACTAGAAGCACTCAGGAACGCTTTTCAATATTTACTACCTGGTGTTGTGGAAAATGATTATTTTTTTTTATAATTTCACGCAATTTTCAAATAGCTAATATCTTACCTTAATCAATCATTTTTTGTTCAAGGAATATTTATTGGGTTATTTTGTATGTACCGTTTTTTACGAGTTGCTAACCGTTTTAGAGTACCCCCGAGGCCATGACTAGGGCCTTTGTCATGAGCGGTAGCAAAATAGTGCCATTCAGCAAAAACCCCAAAATCTGCTTTATGTTTCAAAAGATGGATCATATTAAATTGATTTTTATATTGTTGCTCCATTTTATCAATGGATGATTTTGGTCAAGGTACATTTGGCAGCCGTATTGTGTTCCAAGAATCCGAAATGATAGAAGAAAAAAAGGTGCAGGTGGTTATGTTACACATGACCAGTATGACAAAGAACTTTGAAAGATGATTGTTGAAATTTCGATTAGAATGTCCGGTCCAAATTTCCCCATGATTCTCTTATAATTAACGTCCTATCGAACTAAGGGGACGGAAATTGCAAGTGGAGCTTAAATAGAAATCGAGGTGAAATCAATTGACTTTCCTTCACCACTCGAAAGTTACCAAGATGCGGGAATGTTTTTGCAAGGCTGTTGCAAGCAATCGGCGACAGTAAAGGAAATTTGAACAGCAGACATTAAAACTGCCCTTTACAGGGCTCTAATTGATTACGAGATAGTTATTCTAAATTTCCAGAACAGATTTTCGCAGTGGCACAAAAAAAATGTGCGTCGCAGTAATCTATTTATTACTTCCTGCCTAATAAGCAATTTATTTTAACTGCTTAACTTCAGATAATGGCCAAATGCAACTTTTTATGTCCAGTATCAAAAATCATAAAGTTTGATACCCATATTGCCCCAACTCTTACGGTTCGGCAAATGTCCCCCCCATCGGAACATCCCCGGGGCCTCCGGCAACTTCGGATTGTGGCCACTACTGCCGAAATGTCAAATTTCATGTCCAGTATCAAAAATCATAAAGTTTGATACCCATATTGCCCTAACTCTTACGGTCCGGCAAATGTCCCCCCTTCGGAACATCCGCGGGGCCTCCGGCCACTCCGGATTGTGGACACTACTGCCGAAATATCAAATTTCATGTCCAGTATCAAAAACCATAAAGTTTGATACCCATATTGCCCTAACTCTTACGGTCCGGCAAATGTCCCCCCATCGGAACATCCGCGGGGCCTCCGGCCACTCTGGATTGTGGCCACTACTGCCGAAATGTCAAATTGCATGTCCAGTATCAAAAATCATAAAGTTTGATACCCATATTGCCCTAACTCTTACGGTCCGGCAAATGTCCCCCCATCGGAACATCCGCGGGGCCTCCGGCCACTCTGGATTGTGGCCACTGCTGCCGAAATGTCAAATTGCATGTCCAGTATCAAAAATCATAAAGTTTGATACCCATATTGCCCTAACTCTTACGGTCCGGCAAATGTCCCCCCATCGGAACATCCGCGGGGCCTCCGGCCACTCTGGATTGTGGCCACTGCTGCCGAAATGTCAAATTGCATGTCCAGTATCAAAAATCATAAAGTTTGATACCCATATTGCCCTAACTCTTACGGTCCGGCAAATGTCCCCCCTTTGGAACATCCGCGGGGCCTCCGGCCACTCCGGATTGTGGACACTACTGCCGAAATGTCAAATTTCATGTCCAGTATCAAAAATCATAAAGTTTGATACCCATATTGCCCTAACTCTTACGGTCCGGCAAATGTCCCCCCATCGGAACATCCGCGGGGCCTCCGGCCACTCTGGATTGTGGCCACTACTGCCGAAATGTCAAATTTCATGTCCAGTATCAAAAACCATAAAGTTTGATACCCATATTGCCCTAACTCTTACGGTCCGGCAAATGTCCCCCCATCGGAACATCCGCGGGGCCTCCGGCCACTCTGGATTGTGGCCACTGCTGCCGAAATGTCAAATTGCATGTCCAGTATCAAAAATCATAAAGTTTGATACCCATATTGCCCTAACTCTTACGGTCCGGCAAATGTCCCCCCATCGGAACATCCGCGGGGCCTCCGGCCACTCCAGTCCAGGTGGTGGCCAGTTCCAATGATCGACTCCCGCGACTGGCATGTCTTAGCTGGTCCTTGCCTCCAAGCCATCTGCTCCCGGACCTCCAGGCCGTCTGCTACCGGGCCACCAGGCCATCTGCTTCTGATGTGTTCTCGTCGACGTCCAGCAATAGAATGAATTTTCGGGACCGACCGAGCCGAGTTTTGTTGGCTCGTCGACGATCCGAAAATTATGAGGTGGAGTGGGGGTGATTTTAGATACATCAATCTCACGTCTCTCGATTGACTGATTGGGAAACGTTCGCTCATCCAACCAGCGTGCACCAAAAAGAGGGGAAATTTGCCGAAAGGGGAATTCGTCACGTAACGTTTTCGCTTCGCGAAAATTTTGGATTGACACCACGTATAGAAACCTTAGGACAAAGTTCTTTGTCAAAAAACATTATTGTTCGGACGGTGTCTAAATCATCGCTAATAAATTTTGGGAACTAGCTGAACTTTGTGATTTGCTTACATTTTTTAGTTTTATACCTTCCAGAAATCCTTTTCCTACTCCTCGTGATCGTTCTTCACGAGAATACAACGTATACGTATACAGTGTTATACAGTTAATTTTGCCCAATTTGCTAATGATTATTTGGGATGAAATCTTATTCCAATAAATTATCAGGTAGCAGTTATTGAACAGCGCTCATGAGTGCTTCTAGCAGATGCGGCGAATGAAGCTAATGTAGGTAGGTAATCTCAAATTCTCAAAACTTTAAAATTCGATATCTCTGGAACGAAACATATTCCTTTCTGTCGATAAGTCGATGTAAAATTGGCCGGGGAACACGATGGTGAGGTCAAATAAAAAAAATAAGATGGGGTGTTTTGAGATACGGCCGTTTAAAGTTTTCAATTGGGCAATACAGGTAGAAAAAATAAATTATTCAAAATTTTGATCTCGGAAATGGATTCTACGTCCAATTTCCTTCAAAATTGAGTCTAAGACCAACCTTCTAAGATATGTGGTTCCTGAGTTATCGTCGTTTGAAGATAGGGGTTTCGCTCAAAAATCGCCAAAAAGTCGTTTTTTTGGGGAGGTACAAAAATGGAGGGGGTGGTCCGATTTGGATGAAATTCGGGATTCTTGCATGTTTCGATAGTATCAACAGCCCTGTAAAATTTGAGCAGGATCGGAGAGGGTAATTTTCAAATGCTGTTCCGCTTCAGCTGGAATGACCCATATGAAAAACGTAAAAATATTTTTATCTTTTTCATTAAATTAAGTTTTTTTGAAAATCAGCCTTCGTCATGCACACAGGACTGGTTTAACGAGTCTTCACCAAAATTTTGAGCCGATTTGTTCAAAGCAGTGTTGAGATACCGTGGCACCCGTTTTTTTTTTAAAATTCTTACTTTATATAGCTAGGTATATGTATCTCAGCAACGATGCAACCAAATGTCTTTAAATTTATTTTGTTAACAGATGAAAATGTATATTTCAATACCCTGAAAACCGATTTAAAAAAAAAAGTTTAAATTTGTGCATTTTTGCCGATTCACATGTATGTAACTCCTTAAGGAAGAATTAATCAAGTTTTTGTAATTATCACCAGATATTTTTAAAAATTTTGATTCATTTTATCATATTTACGTTTAGTTTTACCGGAAACTTTTTTAACCTAAGGGTTGTACATAAACCTAATAGCCCTCAATGACATGGTGTTACAAATTTTTACTGTTTGTGGTTTATGGATGAACCTTAATAAGCATTACAGTGCCATCCCGTTTTTGGCATATTAACCTTTCATTATGTGTGTGGTTTAAGGGAATATTCATAAATCACGTAATGAACGAAATAGATGTTTTTTGTACCTTTAAAAAAATTAATTGATTTATGATAAAATATATTATTTGCACTACAAATAATTATATTTTGAGTAATAATTAATTGATTTATGTTTTAAAAGTATTACGAGACCAAACATATAAAATTAATATGGGAGTTGCAAAATCGGGAATTGTTGCAGAAATGTTTGCCAACTATTAGCAAATATATTTAAAATAAGCATTGATCTGGGACTATTTAGGGAACATTGACAATACCATTAAACAATTTTAGCTGTTTTCTCTTGCTTCTAACAACTTTCAAAAACCACTTTGGCCCAATGTCACCCCTTTGACTGTCGAGTTTCCTTTTGCCTGCATTTTAAAAATAAAATGAAGGAGAAAGAAAAGTAAGCAATCAACTGTGATAAAATGTTGTCAACTGTGGAACTGCCACACATCGCTGAATTGCGCCTGCAGATAGGCTACTGTGGCAGCATCAGAGTTTCTGATGCAGCCCAGGTTTCGATTGCCTATTTGCAATCATTGTAATTTTATTTGAAATTGCAAGACTACAGATAAATTGGGAGTTTTTAAAGATGGATTGAATAGAAATTTCCGGATAAAAATAAAACACGCCATTGTTATTTCTTGCTTCACACAAGGACAGGGACTAAAGCTAGAAATTTTATTTCAACAAAGCACAAAAGTTCACTGTTATGTGTACTGAATCAAATTCATCGCCATGCACAATTAAAAAAACGTAACGCACTTTTTTCACTTCAACTTCAAGTTCTTAATGTCGGGCAGCACGCTCTGCACGACGCGGGCCACGTCCAGCTTCACTCCGACGGGGTTCTCCTCGAGCAGCGTCGTTTTCGCTCCCCGGTACTCGACGTTGCGGAACGCGCTGAGCGGCGCCTTCGGTGGCTTCCACCCTCCGGGAGTTGGCGGCAGGGTCGTTCCACGGGTGATGAACAGGGTTCGCTGGTTGAGGGCGGCGGCGTTTATGGTGGTCAGGGGTTTTCCGTCGTCGGTTAGGATGTTGTAGGTTTGGTCGTTGAGGCCGAACAGGGTGTGGATTTCCTGGTGCAGACGTTCGAGGGTGAGCTGTTGGTTTGAGGGGGAGGTGAGGAGGATGGTGGCGGAGCGGGAGGGGGTTTGCTGGTAGCGCGGGGTGATTTTGTCGTCTAGGACGAGGTTGATCCAGGGGGAGGCGGGGATGGGGCGGTCTTCGGGGGTGCAGATTACGAGGTTCAGTTGGATGCCTTTGAGCTCTTGGGATTCTTCGATGAGGACGCGCTTGGCGGCCGCTTCGGGGCTGTACGGTAAGAAGGGGGACTTGACGGTGTTGACGATGAACTCCTGGTGGCTTTCGGCGACGCTCTTGATCTCACCGGGCTTGCTGACGGTGTAGTAGATGAGAACGGGGTCGGTTGGGATGAGTTTGGCCTTCTTTTTGAGCTTTTGGATGCGGTTGATGATTTCGCGGGCGACGCCCTCCTTCATGAGTTCCTCGTTGGGGGTCATGTCGAGCAGGACGAGCACGTCGTTGTCGCTGTGCGCTTCGTAGTTTTGGCCGCCGGCCTGTTGCTCGTCAAACTGGTAGATGAGGCGAAGTTCGTTCAGCTCGATGCGATGGCCGAGCACGGTGAAGAAGCCCGCCTTGAGCTGTTCGGCGATTTGGGCGTCGGTGAGGGCTTTTACCGCTTGGATGACCTGCTTGAAGTCGTTCTTGAGGCGCATTCCGAGGACTTTGTGGTCCGGTTCGGCCCGCAGCTTGACGCCGTACTTTTGCTTGTCCGAGCTGAGTGTGATGCTGCGCACGTTCAGCTCGCCGAGGATAAAGTTCTCGAGGGACTTGATGTCGTCGAGGTATTCCTTGCTCTGGTGGATGACGATGACCTCCGTCAACGGGTACTTGATGGGGACGGTTCTACGATCGCGCATGACGCGGCCCAACTCGACGACGGCCTGCATCCGAGAAACGGCACGCTCGATCGGCAGATTGATGTACTTCCTATTTGAAGTAGGCATCATCTGGAAGTGCACACTTCCCTCGATCTTCTCCACGTTCAACAGACGCAACCGCTGGAACATAAACTCCGTCAAGTACGGCGTAAACGGCGCCATCATCTGCACCATCGCCATCAGCACGTCGTACAGCGTGTCCAGCGCGTGGTAGCAATCCTCCACGCCAAACTCGCCCTTGATGCGCTTCCGGTTCATGCGCACGTACCAGTTGGTCAGCTGATCGATGAACTTGGTCAACCGCGGCACCACCGTGTACAAATGGTACGCCTTCATCTCCTTCGCCACAAACTCCAGCAGCGACTCCTTGAACGACGTTATCCACACGTCCATCACGTTCGTCGAGCGCTTGCTGGCGTGACGAGCCGCGTCGTACCGATAAACAACCTTGTCCTCCTTCTCGAACCGATCAATGTTCTGCAGCAGGAAGCGGAACGCGTTGAACCACGGCAGAAACACGTCCTTGATGATGTCCTTGACGCCGTCCTCCTTGAAGCTGAAACAGAACGAGACATCATTATTAGCAACGACTTCTAAGTGCATCTCCAGCGCTGGTGGCAAACATCGAAGCAATAAACTATTGTGTTTCATATGTTTATAGAACCTAATCAAAAAAATTCTGGATTTGCTCTCAGTTCTTCGAGATTTCACTTTGCTACCCGGAATTCAGCCTGTTTGCTACCGCATTAAATAGGGGGATGGCGTCGCTATTTTTAGACCACGTTTTCCAATTTTTCTCATCGAAACCGACTACTTTATCGACTTCATTTTGCTGGGCGAGATAGGACGCCGTCTATTTTTAGACGATGACTCAGCACTTTTCCACTCTGGCACGAAAAATCGAATCAAGCACGGAAAAAAAATCTAAATAAAAAAAATTGAAATTAAAATTTAAAAAAATAAAATTTTAAAAAAATAAAATTAAAAAAAATTTAAAAAAATATATTTTTTTTATTTTAAAAATCCATAAGATTTAAAAATTAAAAAAATAAATTAAATAACACATTTTCAAAACAATTAAAATGATTAAAAAAAATTAAAAACTAAAATAATCACAAAATTTAAAAAAAATAACAAAATTACAATAATAACAACATTTCAAAAAAAATTAAAAAGAATAAGAAATTAAGAAATCTAGATAAATTATCAAAAGGTCCTATATGCATTGGAAACTTATGACTCATAGGTTGTTTTGAGAATTTACTCTAAAATTATAAAAAAATAAAAAAAAACTTTAAAAAAATTAAATAATTACATTTTTTTATAGGACCTAGACTGCCCATGTTCGCATAAATGTCCCATATGCAAAAACAACAAGCTGAGAAAAACGCATTTGAAGTTTGTCCCACACATAAGGCTACGTGTTAAGTTTTCACGAAAAAACTGGATTTTCTCTTGATTTCTAGAACAAAGTACTGGATGTTATAGGCTCTTTTGAAAGAGCACACAATTTCGAACCAAACTGCATCAATAACTCAAAAAAATATGGGACATATATGCGATCAGGGGCAGTAGAAGTCTATAAATCGATAAATTAAATAAAAAACAAAAAAAAAATAGATTTTTAAAAATAAAAACAATAAATCCAAAATAAAAAAAGACAGCATTAAAAATAAATTTTCATCAAATTTAAACAGATTGAAAATCTATCATTTTAAAATCTAAGAGTTTCAGAAGTTTGATTTTTTTTTATTTTGAAGTTTCATATTTGTGAATTTTTTGATTTTTTTAATTTTTGGATTTCTAAAATTTAAATCTTTAAATTTTTTAAATTTTCGATTTTATGAATTTTTGACATTTCCAATTACTGAATTTTTGAATTTTTATTTTAAATTTTTAAATTTCTGATTTTTTTATTTTTAAATCTTTAGATTTTGGAATTTTTGGATTTCTGAATTTTTGAATTTCTGAATTTCTAAATTTTTGATTTGTTGACATTTTGAACTGCTGAATTTTTGAATTTTCATTTCAAATTTTTAAATTTTAGAATTTCTGAATTTTATTTTTTTTAATTTTTTGAATTTTTAAAATTTTAGAATTTTTCAATTTATGAATTTTTAAATTTTTTATTTTTGAATTTTTTACATTTTGAATTACAAATTTTTTGAATTTTTATTTTAAATTTGAAAATTTCTGAATTTTTGTCATTTTGAATTATTAAATTTTAGATTTTTTGAATTTTCATAATTTTTTTTTAAATTTTTATTAAAAAATTTAAAATTTCTGAATTTTATTTTTTTTAATTTCTTGGTTTTTAAATTTTAGGATTTCTGAATTTTTAATTTTTGAATTCATGAATTTCTGAATTTTTTAATTTTTAATTTAAGATTTTTGATTTTAGACATTTTGAATAACTGAATTTTTGACAAGCCTTAATTTCAACATTTCAATGGAAAAAGTTTTTCAAATGCATTATACACCTGCCCAAATGTTTTGCAATTATTAGTTTCCAAAATATCTATATATGTACTAACGAAATTTTCTTTTTGTCCGAAAAAAATTTTTTCGCGGTACTGTACATCGGAATTTCACAAAAATTCAAAATATTTTCATTTGATCCCAAACATGCTTAATATGATTTTAAACCCAGGAAAATGCATTTTAAATTGTTTTCAGTCGATTACACCTATATTTTTATTTAAATTTTGAAGTTTTTGGAAAAAAAATATTTTTTTGCCCCCTGATTTTTCGGGCCGATTTTAAAGGGGGGTGGAGGGGGGAGGGGGGCGACATAAACTTTAAAAAATATTTGCAACGGCCTTACTGAATTTTAAAATTTCTAAGTTTTTAAATTTTTTAAATTTTTCAATTTCTGAATTTTTAATTTTTGAATTTCTGGATTTTTCTATTTCTTAATTTTTGATTTTTTAACATTTTGAATTACTGAATTTTTGAATTTTCATTTTAAATTATAATTTTTTTGAATTTCTGAACTTTTAAATTTTAAATTTTTTGAATTTTTTTTAATTTTTTTTTAATTTATGATTTTTTTTAAGTTTAGTTTTTTTGAATTTTTTACATTTTGAATTACTAAATTTTTGAATTTCCATTAAAACTTTTAAAAATTTTATTAATTTTTTTTTTCAATTTTTTTTTTTGGATTTTTGGATTTCTGAATTTTTGAATTTATGAATTTCTGAATTTTTGAATTTTTTCAAATTCAAATTCGGTTTTATTGGTGAATAATCAGATACAATAAGTTCTTTTCAGGTACAAAACAGAGTTTTGGAGTTCCTTTCAGCTGTGTGCTACATCATAATCCATTTTGGAACAGTTATTGCTTGTAAATAAAGGTGTTGCCAAGAGTAAGAAAAATTAAGAAAAAAAACTTACTAAACAATTTTTGAATTTTTAAATTTTAGATTTTTAAATTTTTGAATTCCTATTTGAAATTTAAATTTTTTTGAATTTTTAATTTTTTTGAATTTTGTTCACTAACCAGAGCAGACATCCAAAAATCTCCGAAACACGCATTCAAAACTTTGCTCCCGGCTTGACGGTACTTGTCGGGTATCAGAAAATGCTTTGCTACGCGCGGTGTGAGACTCGATGGGCAAACTCGGGAGCAAATTTGGTAGGAATCAAATCAGGTAGCACATTGTTGAACTCCGGCCTTTTTCGAAAAATGAAATTCTTTTGAATTTTCAATAGGATTAAAAAGTTTTATAAACTTTTAGCATTTCTAGGCATGAATCGACGCATAATTATTGATTTTGCTCTCGGTATTCATAAGCCGAGTGCAATTTTGCACCCCGGCGCTGCAGATGCCCTAAAGAAACGCTCAAGATATCCAACTCACCGCAAATTCTCCGCGCGCACAACCGGCGAATTGATGAGGTACAGCCGCAGCGCGTCCGCCCCGTACTTGTGCACCACCTCCATCGGGTCCGGGTAGTTTTTCTTGCGCTTGCTCATCTTCTGCCCGTCGGCGGCCAGCACCAGTCCGGTGCAGTTCAGGTTCTTGAACGGGGGCTTGTTGAACAGGGCCGTCGAGATGACGAGCAGCGTGTAGAACCAACCGCGCGTCTGATCGATGCCCTCGGCGATAAAGTCCGCCGGGAAGTTGTTGGTCAGGAAGTCGGCGGCGTTCTCGAACGGGTAGTGATTCTGGGCGAACGGCATCGAGCCGGACTCGAACCAGCAGTCAAACACCTCGGAAATGCGCTTCAACGGGGGATTTCCCGGCACGGCCGACGGAATTTCGATGTGGTCGATGCTTTCGCGGTGCAGGTCTTCCACCTTGACGCCGGACAGCCGCTCGAGCTCCTCGATGCTGCCGATGCAGACCAGCTCCTGGCCGTCGGCGGACATCCACAGCGGAATCGGAGTTCCCCAGTACCGGTTACGGCTGATGGCCCAATCGCGGGCGTCGCGAAGCCAATTTCCGAACCGCTTCTCCTTGACGTACTCCGGAACCCAGTACGTCTGCGAACTGCACGCCAGCAGCTGCTTGGTCATGTGCTCGACCCGCACGAACCACGACGGAACGGCACGGTAAATCAACGGCGTATCCGACCGCCAGCAGAACGGATAGTTGTGCTTCACCTGGCTCACCAGCACCAGCCGACCCTTCTCCTTCAACATCTTGATGATGTTCTTGTCGGCATCCTTGACGTACTGGCCCTGGAAATCGCTCACCGGATCGACAAACTTGCCGCTCGGATCAACCGGGCAAACAATCTCCTGATCCCGCGTAATAACGCCATTCGCCAAACAAACGCGGTAATCGTCCTCTCCAAAGTACGGCGCCTGGTGAACCACTCCCGTACCGGAATCCTCCGTAACGTACCCATCAACCAACACCCGGAACGCGACCTGCTCATACTTGCGGAAGTAATCAAACAGCGGCTCATACTTAACCCCAGCCAACTTGCTTCCCGCAAACCGCTCCAAAATCTCGTAATTCTCCGGCCCCTTCAGCATCGACTCAATGCGGCACTCCATCATCACGTACACCTTCCCCGTCTTCAGCTCCTTCACCTTGGCGTACCCAAGATCCGGATGCACGCAGCACGCCATATTCGACGGCAGCGTCCACGGCGTCGTCGTCCACCCAACCAACGCCGCCCCGTCCTTATCCCCCACAATCGGAAACGAAACAAAAACCGCCGGATCCGTCACCTCCTTATAGTTCTGCCCCGATTCAAAGTTACTCAGCGCCGTCGTACACGCCGTCGAGTACGGCATCACCTTTACCCCCTGATAAACCAACCCCTTCACGTACAGCTGCTTAAACACCCACCAGATCGACTCCATGTACCACGGATACAGCGTCTTGTAGTCGTTCTTAAAGTCGATCCACCGTCCCATCCGCCCAATGATCTCCTCCCACTCGTTCGCGTACCGCATCACAATCTTCCGGCACTCCCCATTGTACGCCTTGATGCCCATCCGGGCGACGTCCTCCGGCCCGCGGATGTTCAGCGTCTTGTCGATCTCGTACTCGACCGGCAGCCCGTGGCAGTCCCAGCCGAAGCGGCGCTCCACGTGGTAACCCTGCTGGTGGGCGTACCGCGTCACAATGTCCTTGACCGTCCCGGCCAGGATGTGGCCGTAGTGGGGCAGCCCGGTCGCGAACGGCGGACCATCGTAGAAGGTGTACCTGGGAGGGGAAGAAGGGAGAGTTTCACACGTTAATCAAGTGATTATTTGTTACGTTCTCTCGATTGCGAGATTCGTACTTGAAACTAACTGTCCGAAGGCTTGATTGTTGAGGCAATTGCAAACCTCTTTTTAACACCTTCGCTTCCATCCACCCCGGGGTTCGAACTGACGACCTTTGGGTTGTGAGTCGACCTAACCTCTAAGATTAGACCGGGGCCAACATTTACTTCCCCGTCCGACGGAAGGCGTGATCAAACAAAGCTCGTCGCGAACAATGCCACCGGGACCGTCTGAGATCGAACCCAGCCCGACTGGGTAAGAGGCAACCACGTTTAGCCCCTACACCACCGTTTCTGGTGGTGTTAATGTTTTTAGTGGATTTTTTTTAAGTTTTTTGCTTTTTTAGTATTTCAGTTTAATTTTTTAAGTTTTTTAAAAGTTTTTTAGTTTTTTTTTTTATTTTTCAAGTTTAAAATCTTGAAAAAAAATTAATTTTTCAAGTTTTTTAAGTTTTTCAAGTTTTTCAAGTTTTTCAAGCAATTCAAGTTTTTCAAGTTTTTCAAGTTTTTCAAGTTTTTCAAGTTTTTCAAGTTTTTCAAATTTTTCAAGTTTTTCAAGTTTTTCAAGTTTTTCAAGTTTTTCAAATTTTTCAAGTTTTTCAAGTTTTTCATGTTTTTCAAGTTTTTCAAGTCTATGAAGTTTTTTAAGTTTTTTTATGTTTTAAAAGCTTTTCAAGTTTATCATTTTTTTCAAATTTTTCAAGGTTATCAAGTTTTTCAAGTTTTTCAAGCATTTCAAGTTTTTCAAGTTTTTCAAGTTTTTCAAGTTTTTCAAGTTTTATAAGTTTTTCAAGTTTTTCAAGTTTTCCAAGTTTTTCAAGTTTTTCAAGTTTTGCAAGTTTTTCAAGTTTTTCAAGTTTTTCAAGTTTTTTAAGTTTTTCAAGTTTTTCAAGTTCTTCAAGCTTTTTAAATTTTTCATGTTTTTCAAGTTTTTCAAGTTTTTCAAGTTTTGCAAGTTTTTCAAGTTTTTCAAGTTTTTCAAGTTTTTCAAGCTTTTCAAGTTTTTCAAGTTTTTCAAGTTTTTCAAGTTTTTCAAGTTTTTCAAGTTTTTCAAGTTTTTCAAGTTTTTCAAGTTTTTCAAGTTTTTCGAGTTTTTCAAGTTTTTCAAGTTCTTCAAGTTTTTCAAGTTTTTCAAGTTTTTCAAGTTTTTCAAGTTTTTCAAGTTTTTTCAAGTTTTCAAGATTTCAAATTTTTCAAGATTATCAAGTTTTTCAAGGTCTTTAAGGTTTTTCAAGTTTTTCAAGTTTTTCAAGTTTTTCAAGTTATTCAAGTTTTTCAAGTTTTTCAAGTTTTTCAAGTTTTTCAAGTTTTTCAAGTTTTTCAAGTTTTTCAAGTTTTTCAAGTTTTTTCAAGTTTTCAAGATTTCAAATTTTTCAAGATTATCAAGTTTTTCAAGGTCTTTAAAGTTTTTCAAGTTTTTCAAGTTTTTCAAGTTTTTCAAGTTTTTCAAGTTTTTCAAGTTTTTCAAGTTTTTCAAGTTTTTCAAGTTTTTCAAGTTTTTCAAGTTTTTCAAGTTTTTCAAGTTTTCATTTTTTTTCAAGTTTTTCAAGTTTTTCAAGTTTTTCAAGTTTTTCGAGTTTTTCAAGTTTTTCAAGTTTTTCAAGTTTTTCAAGTTTTTCAAGTTTTTCAAGTTTTTCAAGTTTTTCGAGTTTTTCAAGTTTTTCAAGTTTTTCAAGTTTTTCAAGTTTTTCAAGTTTTTCAAGTTTTTCAAGTTTTTCAAGTTTTTCAAGTTTTTCAAGTTTTTCAAGTTTTTCAAGTTTTTCAAGTTTTTCAAGTTTTTCAAGTTTTTCAAGTTTTTCAAGTTTTTCAAGTTTTTCAAATTTTTCAAGTTTTTCAAGTTTTTCAAGTTTTTCAAATTTTTCAAGTTTTTCAAGTTTTTCATGTTTTTCAAGTTTTTCAAGTCTATGAAGTTTTTTAAGTTTTTTTATGTTTTAAAAGCTTTTCAAGTTTATCATTTTTTTCAAATTTTTCAAGGTTATCAAGTTTTTCAAGTTTTTCAAGCATTTCAAGTTTTTCAAGTTTTTCAAGTTTTTCAAGTTTTTCAAGTTTTATAAGTTTTTCAAGTTTTTCAAGTTTTTCAAGTTTTTCAAGTTTTGCAAGTTTTTCAAGTTTTTCAAGTTTTTCAAGTTTTTTAAGTTTTTCAAGTTTTTCAAGTTTTTTAAGTTTTTCAAGTTTTTCAAGTTCTTCAAGCTTTTTAAATTTTTCATGTTTTTCAAGTTTTTCAAGTTTTTCAAGTTTTGCAAGTTTTTCAAGTTTTTCAAGTTTTTCAAGTTTTTCAAGCTTTTCAAGTTTTTCAAGTTTTTCAAGTTTTTCAAGTTTTTCAAGTTTTTCAAGTTTTTCAAGTTTTTCAAGTTTTTCAAGTTTTTCAAGTTTTTCAAGTTTTTCAAGTTTTTCGAGTTTTTCAAGTTTTTCAAGTTCTTCAAGTTTTTCAAGTTTTTCAAGTTTTTCAAGTTTTTCAAGTTTTTCAAGTTTTTCAAGTTTTTTCAAGTTTTCAAGATTTCAAATTTTTCAAGATTATCAAGTTTTTCAAGGTCTTTAAGGTTTTTCAAGTTTTTCAAGTTTTTCAAGTTATTCAAGTTTTTCAAGTTTTTCAAGTTTTTCAAGTTTTTCAAGTTTTTCAAGTTTTTCAAGTTTTTCAAGTTTTTCAAGTTTTTCAAGTTTTTTCAAGTTTTCAAGATTTCAAATTTTTCAAGATTATCAAGTTTTTCAAGGTCTTTAAAGTTTTTCAAGTTTTTCAAGTTTTTCAAGTTTTTCAAGTTTTTCAAGTTTTTCAAGTTTTTCAAGTTTTTCAAGTTTTTCAAGTTTTTCAAGTTTTTCAAGTTTTTCAAGTTTTTCAAGTTTTTCAAGTTTTTCAAGTTTTCATTTTTTTTCAAGTTTTTCAAGTTTTTCAAGTTTTTCAAGTTTTTCAAGTTTTTCGAGTTTTTCAAGTTTTTCAAGTTTTTCAAGTTTTTCAAGTTTTTCAAGTTTTTCAAGTTTTTCAAGTTTTTCAAGTTTTTCAAGTTTTTCGAGTTTTTCAAGTTTTTCAAGTTTTTCAAGTTTTTCAAGTTTTTCAAGTTTTTCAAGTTTTTCAAGTTTTTCAAGTTTTTCAAGTTTTTCAAGTTTTTCAAGTTTTTCAAGTTTTTCAAGTTTTTCAAGTTTTTCAAGTTTTTCAAGTTTTTCAAGTTTTTCAAGTTTTTCAAGTTTTTCAAGTTTTTCAAGTTTTTCAAGTTTCTCAAGTTTTTCAAATTTTTCAAGTTTTTCAAGTTTTTTAAGTTTTTCAAGTTTTTCAAGTTTTTCAAGTTTTTCAAGTTTTTCAAGTTTTTCAAGTTTTTCATGTTTTATATGTTTTTTTAGTTATTTTTTTTATTTTTTTCAGTTTAGGCCGTTGCAAATATTTTTCAAAGTTTATGTCGCCCCCCCTTCAAAATCGGTTCGAAAAATCAGGGGGCAAAAAAATATTTTTTCAAAAAACTTCAAAATTTTAAAGGAAATAGAAGTCTAACCAACTGAAAACAATTAGAAATGCATTTTCCTGCGTTTAAAATCATATTTAGCATGTCTGGGATCGATCAAAAATATTTTCAATTTTTGTGGAATTCCAATGTACAGCACCGAAAAAAAAATCGGCGAAAAAAAATCTCTTCAATACTTGGATATTTTGAAAACTAATGATTGCAAAACAACTGGGCAGGTGTAAAATGCACTTTAAAACACTTTTTTCATTCAAATGTTGAGACCATGGCTTGTTATTTCAATTTTTATATTTTTTTTATTTTTTTGCCCCCCCTCCCCCCTCGACCCCGACCAGAGTCGAGGGACATAAACTTCAAAAAATATTTGCAACGGCCTTATTTTAAAAAAAAAATCAGTTTTTTTTCATTTTTTATGTATTTACAGTAAGTTTTTTTTAGTTTTCAAGTTTTTATGTTATTTTTTTAATATTTTATGCTTTCTAGTTTTTAATTTTTTTCAGTTTTTTTTATATTTTTTTTTTGTTTTTTAAGTAAGTTTTTTTTTACAGTTTTTATGTTATTTTTTTAATATTTTATGCTTTCTAGTTTAGTAGTTTAGATTTTTTTAATTTTATGTTTTGAGTTTGAAAATCCCAAATAGTAGTAGAGGAACAGCATCTAATTCCTGCGTGCCTCTAATGTTGCCATCAGAACTTAGGCATTTTAAACTGAAATCGAGTAATAAATAGCTCAATATGATTTGAGCAAGCAAGATTCTATCGAAAGTTTTGAAAAATTATTTGCTTAGTATTTTTTCAATTTTTTAGTTTTTAGATTTATAGATTTTCAGTTTGAATTTTATTTTATTTTTATTTTTAAGTTTTGATTCAGAAATCAAAAAAATTTCGCTACGTAAATTTTATGAAGTTTTTTTTTATTCTTTCAGTTTCAGCTTTTATTTGTTTTTTAGTTTTTTAGATTATTAGTTTTTTATGGTTTTTTTAAGGTTTTCAGTTTTAAGTTTGTTTTGTCTGTTGTCAGATTGTTCGACGCTTAAATTTGGGAAGTTTTTATTTTAAATTTTTAGTTTTGAAGTATAAAAGTAATTTAGTTTTTTAGCTGGCTGGATAATAAAAGTTTTTATTTTTTAAGTTTTTAAGTTATTTAAAATTTTATTTTTTAGTATTTCAGTATAAAAAGATTGTTAAAAAATAATACAAAGTTTACGAATTTCGAGTTTTTATGTTTTGAATAGTCCTGATCTATTCGAATCACAAATGAAGCACATTTCAAAGGGGCGGTACGACATTGCACTTACGATTATTCTCATTTAAACGCGCGTATGAGCAATGTCGTACCGCCACTTTCAAATGTTGCTCCAGAACTAGTTAAAATTTGGCTCTTTCTAAATCTACGCTAAGGTTTACCGAGTTGGATAGATACGACAAGTGCTGAAAAAAACAAGTTTTGCAACGAGTTGCTTACAACATTTTTGACAATTCCGAAAAACGCTTTTTGAATGAAATTTTATGTCATTGTGTTAAGTAAATTCACCGTTCAAAACAAAAAAAAAAATATTGAAAAATGTTACTTTTCGATACTAGTCCTGGCTTTTCAGCACCCATTGGTTGTGTGTTTGACCTAAAACATTAAAAATTTTAAGCCAAATGCAGTTTTTTATGCCTTGTTTTATTTAACTATTTATTTTTCAATACAATTTGTTGCAATTAAGAGCAAATGATTCAATTTGCTGTGAACTAAAACAAAGGAAATAATCAAAATAATAGATATCTAGGAACAATACTTCAACTTTTAACAAAAGAATCGATCCTGAAACTAGTAGCCATTCTGAATCCGGATGAAATAACTCGAAACTCATCCGCCCCAAAATGTTGTCCCTCAAAAAACAATCCAAAACTCACCTCGGCTTCCCCTTGGACTGCTTCAGGCACGCCTCGAACACCTTCTCGTCCTTCCAGTACTTGAGGACCTTTTCCTCTTCCGCCGGAAAGTTGATGGTCTCCGGCAGCCGGTGCAAATCCTCCGCCGTAATGTTTTCCATCGTCGCACTCACTCACCCACTGAACTGCGCCAAACTAAACTCACGAATTCCACTTCCAGCTGGTTAACGGGACGGGCCGCAAACTGATTCACCGGCAGCAAACACTCGACGCGTAATATTTACCGGGTAAATTCCAGATTACGATGGCTGGCCAAATCCACCATGCACATTTCATCAGCAAAACGAATGCACGAAGAGAACCGCAAAAAGTGACAGTTCTCGAGCCGTCTTTGCGCAAAGTGCCAGCGTTTACATTCCTGCCAGCCATGTGTTCGTTTTGGCCAGTGTTGGCAGATTTGCAGAAAAATAAACTATGCGTCGTATGCGTCAACATCATTCATAGTATGTAAACATTCACTGACACATCGGCCCATTTGCATTGTTTTGCTTAGTATGATTTGGCCTGAAGTTGAAATAGCATTTTAAATTCATGAAAGTATTTCATTCAGCTCAAGGAAAACAAGATTCATGTTTTTCTTCTTCTGCACGAAATGCAACAGCAAATAAATTAGCAGCCCTGCTTGGAGCCGGCAAACGAGCAAAAAGAGTGTGCGTGAAAGACGGGCGAAATTGACACGAACACAACTACACTGCAGCAGGGGAACCGTGTAAAAGGGAAGTGTCGTTTTTCAAAATGACGTATGAAAGTATTGTAAACGAGAATGCGAATAAAAGTTCCAAGTCTTTTTCATGAACGAATGGGAAATAATGAAAGGAACGAAAAATTAACCATTATTTGTCAATTCGACGCTAACCCTTCAAATAGCGCCATGTACATGATAGCCTTTGCGTGAGACATAGCCCAGAATATAACGCTATTTGAAACGATAGCGGTAAATTGTCAATGAACTTCATGTAATGAATGAGTGCGTGCGATTTCATTGCTTACAAGCACAAAAATAAGGCATATTTGAATCAAAAATTGTTAAATTGTTAAATTTGATGAATTTAAAAATAAGATTTATGTTGAATCGACCTAACTTCAAAGTATGTTTTTCTTACATGCAAACAAATCAAGCATGTTAGAATAAAAAAATATTACGAAAGAAAATTTTCGTCAATACTTAGATATTTAGGAAACTAATGATTGCAAAACAACTGGACAGGTGTATAATGAATTTCAAAACTCTTTTTCATTCAAATGTGAAAACCATGGCTCGTAAATTCAATTTTTAAACTTTTTTATTTTTTTTGGCCCTGCCCCTCGACTTTGGTCTGGTTTTTGCTTTTTGGTTGTTTTTAAATATCACTGACTCAATGCGGTTTAAAAAAAAACCCAAAAAGCAAAAAACTGGAAATTTGGTTTATTGGACCATTTCAAAAAAAAAAAAACTCCAGAAATGTGATCAGAAAAGGTTTTTCTTTGTCGTTGTACATAAATATTGAAATAGAGCTTTAGGACCATATTCTCTACAAAATCGGCCGAATTCGACCATTTTTTTTTATTTAGCTCACATTTTGTGGGGGCCATCCCTATGACCAAAGATGCTATTTTGTGTCATTGGTTCACCCACGCAAGTCGCCATACAATTTAGGCAGCTGCTCATACAAAAATGGCACGTAAATGTTCGAAAATCTGTAACTATTGAAGGAATTTTCTGATCAATTTAGTGTCTTCGGCGAAGTTGTAGGTATTGATGAGGACTATGCAGAAAAAAGCTAAACGGAGAAAAATGCTGATTTTTAAATACAGACCGATAAAGACTAAATTTCACAAAATCCGTTTTTTTTTTCGAGATTTTTTTTATATGTTTTAGGGGACAACAAAAACCCGCAACTTTTGAGTCATTGAAAAGTATGGTATAAATGTTGACGCCGAGTTATGATTTTTTCAAAAAATAGTGGTTTTTGGGAAAAAATCTAAATTTTATGCAAAACCAAATTTGACTCAATTTTTTTCATGTAAAATTGAATTTGCAATCGAAAAGTATTTTACAGATTTTTGATATCGTGCCTTGTTTTTAAGATAAAGCCACCGAATGATTAATTTCAGCGAAATATTTGCAGTTTGTCGATTTTTTAAAATAGTGACCAGGAGTGACCATTTCTGAAAATGTTTTTTTTTAAGTTCAGATTTTTTTTTATAAAATTGTCTAAAAGACCTTGGAGATTGGACCTCTGGTTGCTGAGATACAGCGGCTAAAAAAAACAAAAATATCTTAGCAAGTATTGACTCTTGCACTGTAACTTGGATTTGGCCCGCACTTTTCTCTCGCACTTTTGACAACAAGAGTTTGAAAAACTAGGCAACCAGTTGTTGTTTATTCACATTTCCAGTCGCATTTTCCACCAAACTGGACTTCCACACTTCAAAATTGCGATTGACAGCTGAAAAACAAACGAGTAACCTCGGCTCGCTTTGATCATTTTCAAGGTAATTTAAAAATTTCCAGGCCGGTTTCACAAATCGCAATACACTCAACCCCCGGTGGTTGGTCACTTTTTCGTTTGACACTTTTTTGTACCCCGTTGGTTGGTCAAAGTCAAACTAAAACGTGACAAACTGTCACTTTTTACACGGCGCTAACGCACACTATCAAAACAAACGTTTGAAAGTGTGTGTGAACTTCGCGTAAAAGGGGTGTCAAACTAAAAAGTGACCCCGTTCGTTTGACAACAGTTGGTGTCAAACCATCGGGGTTTGAGTGTAATGGTTCAATTTTCAATGTAGAAAAATTAAACATTAGGAAAATTTTATGATATTTTCGAAAAAAATATGTCGAACTTACATTTCAAATGGGCGTAATATTGAATGTATTGGGATTTTTTTGCAAAATTAAGCTAATTTTCCTCCTTTTTTATGTTTGTTTCCTCTTGGTTAAAATAACCAGAACATTATCAATGGAGATGGGGGCTTGTAATGAAGTTGTTAAATTTATGACAATGTTGGGCGGATATTTATCTCACCCATATTTGCGCCTGAATGTATGTCGTGTCTCGCTGGTGTTGCGATGAACGGAAAAAAGATGTGCTCTTATTTATTTGAATATTTTCAGCACGCCTTCAAACTTTACCGACGGGAACATGTTGACTGACTGGATATTATTTGTGCACTTTTTCGAGTAACGACGAACTGTTTGCGATGTGAGATTAAATACAAGCAAAAATAAATCTGAACAATGATGAATGATTCTCACGGTTGATAAGCGACTTTTGAACGAAGTTTGTTATCACTCAATGAGAAATCTTTAATAATGATGGTAAATTTTCTCAATTTTGTTGCTTTCGACTTCGTAAAATATATTGCAAAATTTCTTAATGTTTTTTTTTATTGATTGATTTTCTTTTTTTAAATACTGACACTTGAAAAATCCTCACAATCACGCAACAACCATCAACCACCTGGCTGATGATGAAGTGAAACTTCCGACTAATTAGAAACTTTCCCCACCCAAGGCGGCACAGTTTGCACTGTTTGCCCAAAAATTCTAATCAATTCATTGTTTGCCAGAGTCTGAAACACACTTCATCCGAACTCAAGAGCGGGCGAGCCGGCCTACCACACCGCCGATGTTTATTTAGCATAATTTTAATAGTTAAAATAAACAAGACAAAAGTTTCGTCCTTCATCCTTTCTTGCAACTCTTTTGTGTGGTGCCAGTAGGATTACAAATCTCGGGGTTCCATTTCACACGGAGTCGCTTCCTGTTGGAATTTCGAATGTTGTGGAGGTTGTGGTGTAGTATCCTAGTTTTGTTTTGGTACTGAAAGTTTTGTTAAAATAAAAAAAAAAGTTTCTAAATGAGTAAACATTCAAATTTGTAAAACATAATTTGTGTATAGTTTTATATTGAATTACTTAAAAAAAAAAAACAAAATGAAGCCAGTTACCCAACAAATAAGTCTATCTATAAGTAATGCATTTTAAATGGGGTTGCACCGGAATATTCATTGTATTTTTGGTTGTTGTTTAATTAAGTTTTTCAGTTGAATCTGAACTGTAGCAAAGTCTCACTTTCCTTCCCCCTTTTCAAGCCATTGTTTAATTGTGAAAAACTCACTCCACAGACAAACAGACGGAATAAAATAAAAAAAAAATTAGTCATCGTTTCACAAGAGCCATCTAGTTGTGAACGCGCACATCTGTGGTGAATTCAAGATTGCCGTGGTGAGTTTCTGACCCTTTTTCCCGTTAAATTGAAGGTTGATGAAGTTGGATATAGATTCACGTCTGTGCGCCTTTGTCCTCTCCCAATTTCCCAACCTTTTTCCCAAGGACTTGCTTTATTCGAGGACTGTGTCAAAAGCCATATTCATAATGGGCACCCAAACTACAAAATAAACATGCTGCGAAGAAAAACCAACCTTTGGATTCGTGTTTTTACACCGCATTTCCCGGTGTTTCTTCCGGAAAAAAGGGACGGGAAATTTCTGGAATTTGCGCCCTTTTGCTCAAAACTGGGGATGGGAGGGTTGAAGCGCAGATTATGAATAAATTATCACCTCAAGATTTACGGCAGCCAAGTGACGGTGTTGGCGGCGCAGTGCCGTTTATTTTAGTAAAGTTTTGTTGTTTTTTTTTTTCACGCTAGAAGCAGTTTGTAAGAAAAGTTACATGTCTTTAGTTGCACAAGGGCTTAAATTTTGAAAAACCGTGTATTTTTCAAGAGTGCCATTTCTGAATGAAAAACACTTTTTTAGTAGAATAAAACATCACAAAAATGACAAAAGTTAAACGACATCGCCAAAATACCACCGCAAAAAAACAACGACTGCCACGTCAATCAATGTTCATCAACCCCGGGGCGCGCGGAGAAGGTGGTTTCATCCAGAGCGCCCAGATTTGGGATTTCCCATCAATCCATGTTCCTCCCACCTAATCTGAAGGTTATAACGCGAAAGCAGACGAAGAACGGTGACGAAAAATTTTGGGCCATTTCGGTGGGAGTTTTGGGGCGTTATTTATGGAAAAATAAAAGCATTTTCACTAATGAAAATATCGATGGGTTTTATATGGGTGAAAAAGCGTACAGATTGATGGGGTCGATTTTTTGCTGAGTATTTTAATGTTTTGTCGTCTTTTCAGCGAACTTCTGTAAACTTTTCCTCAATAATTGATCAATAGCTTGAGAAATAAGTGAATTTAAATTCACAATTCACAATTCAGAAAAAAATAGAACTAGGAAAAACTTGGTTTTAAGAAAGAAAAGCATGCCTCAAAAATTTTCAACTATTTAAATTAATTCTGTTCTGGTCAAGTAATGAACAACTAAAAACACCAGTTGCCCAAATATTAAGCAAAAACCGCTAAAACGTCGTGTTTGTTAGAATTAAGTACCGATCAGATCGGAACGGAATCGACGTAACACCTTATAATGTGGCCCTCTTAAACCTTGCGGTTTCGTCAACGGATCCACAGGCGTGTATCGTTCTTTTTGCGACAAGACTCCGCCTCCCGGGTCTCCTAAGTGTGAAGGTATGGGCACGGGGAGAGGGCACCGAATACCTATATTTACACTTAGAATTTTTTTTTTGCGTCCGCCCCGGGATTCGAACCGGCGACCTCTGGATTGTGAGTCCAGTGCGCGGTCCGATTGATCCACACAGGCCGATCAGATCGTACTATCTTGCAAATGCGGCAAATTTCCAAAGGGAATTTTAGTCAGAGCCCGTTTTTTCACTCATGCATGCCCATCTAATGTTTACATTTTTGATACTAACTCGGAAACCTGGCAATCAAATTTAACCAAATGTTGGGACAATGCACAGAACGGTCAGCCAACAAAACATGTTTGTTATTGTTTACTTTGTGTGCTCTATTGATTGTTTATTCAAGGTCAAGCATTGAAACGTGTTTTTCGCAAAACGTCAAAAAGCTTAACGTTCACGTCGATTTGTCAGAAACAAAATTATTTAAAATAACTCTAAATTATTTTCGTTCGTCCAAACTCTTAAAAGCCATTTTGACCGTTATCTAGAGTGACATTGATATGTTTATGACTTTTTGCAAATTGAATTGAAAAATTTGAATTACATACAAAGTGACAGCTTAGAATCATTCTGAGCTAGGTAGAGAAGTGTTCAAAGTACTATAATAAGAAGTTTTAAATATTTTTATAATATTTATAAAGTTAGTTATTGACGAAGAACTTCATCTTAGGGCTCTATACAGGGTAGCAATCCAAAATTTCGCGAAGCAAAATGAAACGCTTTGGTTTCATCTTCCCCTCTCGGCAAATTTCCCCTCTGTGCGCTAACACGCTGGTTGGATGAACGAACGTTTCCCAATCAGTCAATATAGAGACGTGAGATTGATGTATCTAAAATCACCCCCACTCTACCTCATAATTTTCGGATCGTCGACGGGCAACAAGCGAATAAGGGGGTATAGGAGAATGGGTGAAAAAAGGCGGGGCATACGTCCCCGACCTAAATCAACAAAAAGCGGCTCGGTCAGTCCCGAAAATTCATTCTGTTGCTGGACGTCGACGAGTCAACATCAGGAGCAGATGGCCTGGAGGCATTGACACGCCAAGATATGCCAGCCGGGGACATTTGCGGAACCTTAAGAGTTGGGGCAATATGGGTATCAAACATTAGGGATTTTGAAACTGGACATGAAATTTGATATTTTACATGTACATGTTTTAAAAATATCAATCTTGAAACATAATTTACCAGTTAATAAATATTTTGTAAATAAATTTAAATCATTGCAATGTCACCCCAATTTAAAGTATGACTTCAAAAAATGAATGAACATAACAAATTTGTTATTTTTGTGAAACCATGTGGTCATTTTTCTAAATTTAGATATTTTTAATTGTAAAAATAATATTTTTTGAGTAATTGAAATCTTAGGAACAATAGCAGTTTGAAATTATCCATTCTAAAAATATTTCAATTGAAATCTAAATTTAAGCTCAAATATTTAAAGGGGTTACATACACGTAAAAAAATCTAAAAAAAAAAATCACAATTCAGAATATTTACTAAACTGCCCATGTTCGCATAAATGTCCCATATGCAAAAACAGCAAGCTGAGAAAAACGCATTTGAAGTTTGTCCCATACATAAGGCTACGTGTTAAGTTTTTGCGAAAAAACTGGATTTCCTCCTGATTTCTAGAACAAAGTACTGGATGTTATAGGCTCTTTTGAAAGAGCACACAATTTTGAACCAAACTGCATCAATAACTCGAAATCGATGAAAATGCATATGGGACATTTATGCGATCAGGGGCAGTAAAGCCTTTAAAAAAAAGATTCCATTTACTTCTAAATATTTCATGAAAATATTTCATGATTGAAGTGAGTGACAGACGAGTTAAGTTTGAAATTTTGCTTTGCGAAAAGCGGACTGTCTAACTTTATGAGTCCTAAGAGGTCACTTTTTCAAAACTTTATTTTCGTAAAATCGCGATAACTCGTGATGTTTATAAGCAAACCCCTTATGTTTACATATCAAAATTTTTTGTGATTGTCTGCTCTACAACTTTGTACAACATTGTTACACTCTAAAAAATAACCCTGCAAAGTTTGAAAAAATACAAAATTTTAAAATGAAAAATTTTGTTCTAAATGAAAAAATGACCCTTCTGGGTCAATAAAGATTCGAAAAGTACATTAAATTTCCCATTAAATGACATGTTCAAAAAAATGTGACAGTCGAGTAACGGAAAACGGCAGAGTTTAAAAAAAAAATTTAGTGTTTTATTCGATGAAAAATACGTTTTTTTTTTTCGGAATTCTCAGTACGCCATCAAATTGCCCGTCTAATTTTACATAAAATTCCCTTTGACACCAAATTTCTATCTCATCACCGTTTCAGGCTGCAAATTATTGAAAAACACCTCTTTTTCCGCATGTTCAAAAATAGAAGGGGTCGTACCGCCCCTCCGTCACGAGATATCGAAAAACGGACCTCGGATTCGTGATCAGGTACAAAAGTTACCCCTTAGGACAAAGGTTCACGCAAATCGAAGAGGGGTCGGGGCAACTGCTGTGTGAGTTGGCGGAAAATTACCCATAGGCAATCAACCATTCAAATTTGACTATAATTTGGTATTAGATCTCGAATTTGATGTTAAAAGTTAAAAGTAAGATGGTAAAAAATGCGATTTTTTTTTCGTGATTCGTGTATCCGAAGGGTTGTTGGTCCTTCGGAAAATCGAAACTTCGAATAATCAAGGCTTCGGATAATCGAGTCTGGACTGTATTTGAGCTGTACTATCTTTCAAAGATCAAAATAGATCAAAAAGGGAAAAATAATATCATCTGAAGATAGCTTACCTCATTTCACCAACAATCGCGAAACGGTTAAATCCTCAACAGGGCAGGAAAATTAAATTATTCCAATTTCTCGCTTATCTCGCACGACAACACGTCTTTCATCACACACCGCAAAACTTGTGATGATAAACAAGACTTTTGCTTACTTGAGGGAATCCACTTCCCCTCCCCTGAATCCTCCTGAAAGGGGTGGTTGGTGCCGTTGTTTATGTTTTACCATACAAAGGATCACAACCCCAATCCCCTTTGTTTTCCACCAAATTCAAATTGGCGTCTGTTTAGCAACCTGTCGAACATTTACCACCCTTTCTCTTTGCCTCTGAAGATGCTTGCCAGAAGAAACGAAACGCAACT
Organism: Culex pipiens pallens; assembly: GCF_016801865.2. NCBI lineage: Eukaryota > Metazoa > Arthropoda > Insecta > Diptera > Culicidae > Culex > Culex pipiens. Next base: position 173,778,070 of record NC_068939.1, read on the forward strand.
CATATCCTTAATGTGCCTCTGGAGACGCAACTGCACGCCAAATTTGATAGGGTGACTAATTTCTAAATAAAAGAAAATTAAAAGAACATAAATAATAAATCACTTAAGTATTCTAATAACATGTTGTCTTAAATTCAAAAAGAATAGTGAAAAAAAGTTTGACTTGTAGCAACATCAGTTCTGACGAAATTATTATTATTTTTTTAAATAAAAATAAGTAACCCTACAGTCTTTAATATGTGGGTAGGGTTTCCCTCAAGGTTTCCCTGTTGTTTGTCCTTAAGAAAATCCCCGTTGACATTCACCTTGTCCCACCCTTTGAGATAATCAGAAATCGGAGCCTCTACCGCAGCAGCAGCACCTGCGAAGCCTTCCACATCTCACTCAACCGGAAATACTCATCAACGAAACGTATCCACACACAGTCACACACGCGAAAGGTGTGCGTTGCCACCGTTACCGGATGACACCGTTTCCGGCTGAAGGGGGAAAACACACGTGCACGACCGTTCGCTTTGCTCCTTGGAAGTTGTTTGTCAATTTTGTGTGAAACGCCTTTCCGGAACGCGCTTCATGATGTCCGGAAGAAACTTGGTTGTGAGTTAACTTACATGAAACATGATAAATTATGGGGAATTTCACCAAACTTTGATTATTTCAATTTTATCATCGGATCATTTTTTTTTACAAATTATCGAAACTTGAAAAACAAGAGTTAATCTGAATATAATTGCATATTAGGGTGACAATCAAAAATGGCCTCAGGGATACCCCCTGATACGATTCCTTAGACAAAAATAAGCAGTCTTCCCGAAACGCACTGTACGTTTACACGCCGCACAAGTTTTCAGTGCACACCAGGCTACCATGTTCGAGTTCTACACGAACGGCACACTCAAGGTTTACCACGCGGTGCAAACCTCGGGTACAACGTCGTGCGAGCGAAGAGCGTATAAAGAGACGAAAAAAAATGACTGCTTCTCACTCTCTCTCTGCGGCAAACCGTTTAGTGTGACCGCAGCGGAGAATGAAACACCACTTTACAGCAGAGGGAGCGAGAGGGAACTATTTTTGTCTCTTTTGTGCGTCGGCGCCTGCACGGCATTCTGTACCTGAGGTGCAAGGTAGGGTTTTAAACTCGAGGTTCAAGTGCGCATTAGGGTGCCCAGAAAAAATGACCTCCTGCTCCACAAGCGGAAAACAGTTTTTTGGGTTATTTTAGGCATCTGTGCAAATTTTGAGCGAAATCGGTTGAGATTAACCCATTGATACCCGAGCCTGATGTTGGTGAAAAAAACGTTTTTCATACAAAAATGACATTTTTAAATCGCTAATAACTTTTTAGGTTCGAGTTTTACAGCTTTGGTATGTTCTACAAAGTTGTAGAGCATTAAATTTCCAATAAGAATCTCACTTTTGGGAATATTTGGATGAAAGTAGCGTACCGTGCAGACCAAACCGTAAGAAACTTGGATTTTCCATACATTTTTTCGATTTTTTTCCATACAAACTTCACTTTCGAGTATCAATGGGTAAATGATGACCGATTTTGCTCATATTTGGCCCAGAGTCCAAAAATAGGTCAAGGAACAATATTCAGCTTGTGGAGCGAGGTTTTGAAAAATAGTTCCATATTCTGGGCACCCTAGTGCGCATACAGCCTGTACAGCAGTGGCGCCGACTAGTCCAAAATGTTGGGGGGGAGGCACGGTGGGTTCCCAAAATCAACGGGTAGGCGTGGAGTTTAAATGTTAAAGTTTCTCTTATATGAAGAATTTTACTAATTTGCATGTTTATGCAAAAATAAATAACGATATGATATGATTTTATTTTATTATTATTATCTGGAATCATTTTTGGTTGGAATAGATAATTTATCTCCAAACTATGTAGAATGTTAATTAGGGAAATTCTTGTATGCTTGGATAGTCTTTAACTCAAATTAAATTCCGTCTAATTTGAAAAAAATCCACATTTTAACAAATTATTGTAAAAGTTTCGATAGAAACATGCTAGGTCACTTCCCATCAGCTATTTATTACCTGATATTGAATAAAATTACAGTTACTGAATAAAAATAAAAATTTAAATTAGTTGCCAGAATTTTAGCGTTTCAGTAAAAAAAAACCATTGGAAAAATGCATTACACACTTATATAGCAATCATTATTCTCAAAAAAAAATGTAATACTTGACCAAAAAATTGTTAAAATAAAAGCATTTGTGGTTTTGTACATTGAAAATTTAACAAAATTCCAAAGATTTGTGAATTGATCCAAACATGCCAAAAATGAGTGAAACGCATTTTAAATTGATTTCATTTGATTGCACTTATAATTCCAATTCAAATTTGAAATAATTTTTTTTGCCCCCTCAAGAACCCTTAAAATTTAAGAATATTCAAAAATCAAGAAATTGAAATGAATGAGAAATGTATGAGAAATTGATGAAACTTAAGAATATTGAATGTTCAAGAAATTTAAGAAATTCGAATAATTTAGTAAAATTTGATAAATAAAAATCAGAAAATAACACTAATGAAACAATTATTGAAAAAAAAAGAAACCCACTAAATTAAAATTATTAAAAGAAGGAATTCTAGCGTTTATTATCGAAAAACTTATTTTTGCTTGAAAACAGTGGCATAAAACTTAAAAAACTTATAAATTGTAGGAATTAAAAGAATTAAGAAATTTAAATAATTTAATGAAGGTTAAGAAATTTTAAATTATCAGGAATTGTCAAAATTTGAGAAAAATAAATATTTTCATAAAATACAAATCATTCATAAAACTCAAAAAAAAATCAAGAAATTTAAAAACCAGCTTGAAAAATTCATGAAAATTTTAAAAAAGGTAATTTAAGCGTACGTTATAAAGTAGTATTGTCTTTGTTTTTTTATTTCGGAAAATTCTAATAATTTAATCAAATTTAAAAAATTAAAAATAAAACATTAAAAAAAACTCTAAGTATCCAAGAAATTCAGGAAATTTCTACAAAAAGTAATTAAAGCGTACTTATCAAAAGGTCTAATTTTTGTTTGCTAGCAATGACAAGAAACATTAGAAGCAAATCCCGTAATTTAAAAATAACATTAAGTTTCATAGAGTTTCATTAAAAAAAATTAGACAATAAGATTATAAAGCTTACTGCAAAAAAAAATGTCTGATAAAATAAACAACTTTCATGAAACCCAAGAATTTCAGGATGCTATGAAGTAAAATTTTAAATAATCCAAGAAGCAAACAAATTTAAATAATGAAATTCAAATAATTCAATTAAGTTTAAGAAGTTTGAAGAAATCAAGAAATTTTAAAAAAAAAGTTCAATTCTGAAAACTATAGAAATTATAGAAATTTTAAATATCTAGCAAATTAAGAAATTTTAATAATTCAACAAAATTTCAAATAAATGCAAAATTCAACAAATAAAATAAAAATGCATGCTCAATGCAATTGTCAAATGCAACTCTCAATGCTTAGCAACCAAAGAACAAAAAATTCTGAAAATTTTCTAGTTTTAGTATAATTATTTGTCCCCTGATTGTTTGCTGAAATTTTGAAGGGAGGAGTTAAAATTTGCAATGGCCTTTTTTATGTTTTTAAATCTTATCAAAAATTGAAGAAGGCGATACACTAGTGTTTTTTTAGATTATTATGTGGAATTGTTTTACAAAATAATACAAAAACGTCTTCTTTAAATCGCTAATAACTCGTCAGGGTTAACTCGGATCGTTTTGCGGTCTTGCACAAAGTTGTTTGTCATTAATTTTTCTTAAGAAACTTTTGTGATTTTTTTGCTTTTCCCCATACATTTTTGCAAATTTCAACGACCAATTGGCAACAGTTTGGCACAGTTTCTTAGTTTTACCTATAGAATCGAGCCAGTTAATGATATTCTACTTCCTAGCAGCATGCACCCTTCCTTTGGAACAAATCTCGTGACGGCGAAAAAAGCAGCTGCACGATCCCGTTCAACTAATTCATCGAGTTTATATTGATTTCCATTAGCTTTTATGAGCGTGTCATAACGAGGACGACTGACTGACTGACTGGCTGTCATCATGACGAAGCGTCAAAGTGTATCCTGCAGAATCACAAAACAACCCCCCAAAATTCCACCCTCCCCTCTTTTTCATGCAGACATGGTTTGATGCTGCTACCAAGCAACACCTCCCACCACCCCCCTTTTCGATGATGATGGGAGGCTGCCTTCCGCGAAACGAGAGAGACCTTTTCGCATCGTTATCGAGTAAAAGCTTAATTTATTTGCCAATCAAACTCTTTTGTTTGGAAATTAATTTGCTACGACTAATCCCGTTTGACGGCGTCGTCCGCGTCATCATCGCCGACGACGACCCACTCAAAGTGTGTGTGTTTTGGATGGCATCAGCGTGAGTTAAAAGGGGGGTGGTGTTGATCTTCATCACCAATTTCGCCCCTGGAAGGCAGTTCGATCGTGAAATTCGATTTTTGACGCGTTCGCTCGGAAGAGTGACAACATTTTGTAGAACAACGCGTTAGGCACCATTCACAATTGAAGTGTTTTTTTGTCTGAATTTGAAAAAAATATTGTATGATGCCTTCCATAAAACAAATAAAAATTAGAAATGTGATATAATTAAATGACAAATTGCTTCTCAGTGTATTTAATCTTTGGTTTTTAAAATCAAACACTTCACATGAGTTCAAATAACATTTTGAGGGCTGTTTCCAAAAACAAATTGCATTGCAAATTTAGAAATATTTTCCAGATAGATATTGTTTGTGATGAACGACTACGATATACTACGATATTCAGCCCCAAGCCCCTGAATGCCTGCCAAAAAAGATTTTTTTGTAATATCCTAATATCTAATCAATTGAAAACAATATAAAACACATTTTTTTTTTTTTTTTTGAAAAACATATTTGGCATGCTTGGGTTCGTTGTATATTTAGTACCACAAAAAAAAAATCTTGGTCGGATTCAATGAGCAAAAATTTCAAACAAATATTTGCAACGGCTCTTTTGAAATTTGGCCTAGACTTCTATTCAAATAGGGAAAGGTGGGGCAAGACGACCATATGGGGCAAATGGAACGATCGCTCGTATAGCCGTAATTTTTACAATTTTGATTATTTCCAGTATGAGGAATTGTTGCTAGCATAAGCGCCACGGGGCATAAGATTTAATGAAGTTTTTTTCAAAACCTTTGTTTTCTTATAATATTTGGATAGTACAAAATAAGACTTAGGGTTCGTTTTAAGGCTCATTTTATCAAACTGCTATTTTTCCTAGATCAGTAGTGTCCCTACCAATGACTTGAACCTTTTATAAAGTATAATTTAACTTTTGGTTATTTTTGTTGAGAGCTTTTAAAAGAAATATTGTTCAGGTGGGGCAAGTGTATGATATGGATCTTTAGTATGGAAAAAATTACGAATTGCTACAACAACATATTTTATTGGGAAATAAATACATAAAAGTACTTAAAAACTGATAAACAATTGTTAAAAAAAATTGTCCATGCAAAATAAAGTGATGTTATGAAAATTTCCTTTTTTTCATCTAAGTTATAATTTTATTTCGTAAAAACGATCAAATTTTTAGTAAAATATTATTATTTAATCTAAAAGTGAAAGAAACGTTTCAAATACATTCTAATCTGATGTATCTAAGTGGTAACAGTTCAATTGTTAGCAAATTAACATGTTGTTTCATGCATTTTTCCTCTTGCCCCACTAGCTGAGAAAAACGTACGGAAAATCAAAAAAATTAAAATCAAATTTTTACATTAAAAAACAGGATTTTTTAAAAACTTGTTCTATCAAAGTCTTAGTCAAGACCTGGGATAAGATGATTGTTAAAAAAATCCGACAGATTTTTTAACGTTTTTAATGGGTTATAACGAGCATTTCCTTAGCTTGTTACACTTGCCCCCTACTCAAATTTCCCCCCCAACACTGAAAATCCCAAGCTTGACAAAAAGGGGGAATTTTCTTACCTTTCTCGAGCTTGGGTATTTAGGTTCTAAAATGGCGCTCAAGATAATCTTCATTTTGTAGATATTTTTTAGCAAATTAAATTTATGAAATCATAGTAAAACTAAAAAAGCTGACTCATAAATTCGGCTAACGAAAATTCTGTAAAAATTCTCAAAATTGAACCAAAACAATTTTTCTAATAAATAATTTGTGTAAGAGGGTTTTATTTTGTAGCTTGAACTACTGTTAACTCTCTAGGCAGTTTTCAGTAATTATTTGTGATATAATAACCAAGATTGTTAATCGATAAAATTATCGTAGATAACATTATTTTCTAACAAAAACGATAATTTGTCGTTATCGTTATCGTTGTTTCGATAATTCCATCGGCAATGATCTTATCGCTGATAACAGACGATAACCCAATTTAAAGAAAATCTAAAATAGATTAATTCATCATTTTTCGAAAATGTAGTAAGTTTTTGAGTTTATATTTATACTTTGATAAAAACTCAAAAAACACAAAATACCGTCTTTTTTCGAAAGTGCTTAAATTTCCATAATTTCCAATATGCGTATCAAACGATGCAAAATTATTAGAATTTTCTTGAAAAATGATTTCTTGTAACAAAATACCGTATTTCTCAAAAATACTAAAAAAATTGCAATATGGGTTAGCCCGGGTCAAAAAAATTAAAGTTGCTCAAATCAAAAATTATATGAGATTGCCCGAAAGAGTATTCAAAATGGAGGCCCAGGCCAAAATTTCAGCCCATTTGGTTGAAAACTGACTTGCCTTGAGCAGGAACAAGTTTAAATGGATATTAACCCGTAAAACTGGAGCATTTAGGTTAATTGCTCTGTACAAGTCAGCCGTTAACAAATGACGACTTTTGCATACCATGGGGTCCTAGGGGATGGTCTGGGGAACAATTCCTCCGAAGGGTGCAAGACGATCCGAGGCCCCTGGTCTTGCCTTGAACCGGATTTATTCCGGCGTCGCAGAAATTCTCATGGTCCCAGCTAAATGTATAGCGAAAAATCAAAGCACACTAAGAAGGCTGTCTCGATCAGAGGACAGCACATGGCAATCAGCAAACACGTGGCCGAAAAATAACTTCAAATTCGGCTTCAAAATTACATTTAGAGTTTTTAAGGTGTTTTTGATCAAATATCTGGCTGAATAAAGTGTTCAAGAAATAACAAAACTACTTTAAAAGCCAAAATTGATGATACCCTCCTGCCACGTGTTTGCTGATTGCCATGTGGCGTCCTCTGATCGAGGCAGCCTTCTTAGTGTGCTTTGATTTTTCCCTATACATTTAGCTGGGACATGAGAATTTCTGCGACGCCGGAATGAATCCGGTTCAAGGCAAGACCAGGGGCCTCGGATCGTCTTGCACCCTTCGGAGGAATTGTTCCCCAGACCATCCCCTAGGACCCCATGGTATGCAAAAGTCGTCATTTGTTAACGGCTGACTTGTACAGAGCAATTTACCTAAATGCTCCAGTTTTACGGGTTAATTCCCATTTAAACTTGTTCCTGCTCAAGGCAAGCCAGTTTTCAACCAAATGGGCTGAAATTTTGGCCTTGGCCTCCATTTTGAGTACTCTTTCGGGCAATCTCATATAATTTTTGATTTGAGCAACTTTAATTTTTTTGACCCGGGCTAATGGGTATCAAACGAATTTTGTTTGCTTTTTCACTTTATTAGATTTTTTTAAATAATTAGATTTTTTATAATAATACCGTACTTCTCAAAAATACTATTTTTTTTTAATTTGCAATATGGTTCGCCAAAAGTCGGGAACAGTCGGGAATCCCAAGCATACATGTTTAGAAATAATTTTCTAACTCTTGCATAATTTTGTATTATTTTGTACAATTTTAAAATTCACTCAATTCTTCTGTAGTAACTCACTTTAAATTTGACGTTCCTTTGAAGAATACACTTTATTTCAGAATGAAAAGTCTATTTAGGACATTATAAATCCTGATAAATACTAGATCGATTTGACACATATTTTCAGAATATTTTCTATGAATCAAAAGTTAATGAAAAACTTATTCAAACATAGAGCTCAATTTCAACTATTGTGTCCATCGTAAAGTTTTATTTTTGTCACAATGATTGAATATTTGATAAAAAAAAACTTTAATTTGGCAATGGTTTTTAAGGGTATTTTTTTTATGTTTTACTATATTCATTAAGTCTATTAAAAAATTATATATTTTTTAATGTTTCCTTTGAACTTTTTTGTGAGTATAATTTACTATAAATAAAGCATAGTTTTCAGTTAATGGAACACTTAAATATTTAATAAATAACGATTTGATTTGTTCGTTCTGAATGAACGAATTGAAAAACTTTTTTGAAATCATATAAAAAATGCACAACATTTTGTCCATAATTAGTGGTAAAACATGGAATCTTATCAAACTGAGTTTTTCATTTAAAAAAAATAATAATAATTCTGCCATTTCCAGTTGAAATAAACATTGAAATTATAAGTATAGTTAGGCTCTCAATTTTTTTTTCAAAGACTACTCTGAATCAAAATTAAGAGTGCTTCCATCTTTGAATTATTTTTTTTTGAGGATTTTGTGATAAGTTTCTTTTTTAAGAAAATTTTCAATACTTTGATTATATTAATTTGAACTAGATTCTTTTCCATGGTTAATAAAGATTTTTTTTATAAAGAGTTTTATATAATAAATCATTCTTCAGATAAAAAAATCGGGAATTTGTAGATGGGATCTGAGTGGTCACCCCGCAAATTGTTATTTTGAAAACCCTCATTTCAAAAGGAGTTTAATCGATCAAATTTGTAGCAGTACCGTATCTGTGATGATGGTGTGAAACATTTTGCCTAACATTTATGAAAATGAGGCTTGAAATCTAAAGATATTTTTTTTCTAAATTTTACAAAAAAAAAACATAAGGTGTAGTTACTTGCTTTTATAAAATGTTGTATTTTGCGGTATGCTTTTTTTTAATCTATAAAATAATTGTTGTTTAAAGTCGTAGAATTGAATAAAACACCCAGGCAAACAAGAATATTTTCAGACCTTTAAAAAGGGTTTTCTGCTCAAACATGGTCATAACTTATACAAAAAATACTTATAGGTTGATATGAAAATGTTTCAAATAGTTCTCAAAGTGTATCATCTGGCTTGAATGCCTCCATGCACTTCAAACATCACACATGACACCGGAAACGAACTCGCGCGTGAATTCTGCGTCAACGGTCAATGTTGCGTGTCCGTCGTCACGACCATTGAAGGGCACCATCCGCAATGGCACTTGAATATCCAGGGCAGACTCCCGGAGGTACAAATAGGCACTTCATCAAGGGGTCAATTTGAAGTGTGCACACACACACAAGCTCGCAACACACCCTGCAGTAACCGTCTACTTGCTGGACGCCGGAGTATAACTTCCGGCCAATTGAGAACCAATCGAGCATGGTGCTATGGCTTCGGCCGGGTGTCAAACGGATGAGGTGCCAATGGATGGCGGCCCGCTCGTGTTCCATGGAATTTCCAACGTGTCGGAGCTTCGTCACGCCACGCGGATGTGGTCGATCTGGGCTCGCGATTATTGGGTTACCTAAAATTATTTATTTTTAAATAATTTCAAAATATGTTCAATTTAAAAATCAATTGAATTCAAGTCCGAAAATCCCATTTCGGTCAACAATTTTCAATTTTCCATCGCTTCCGAGAAGCCGGTGGTTCCACAGCATTCACGCTCTTCTCGGAACAGAACATGAAACTGCTTTGTAGTACGGCATAACCCTTTCGTTTCGTACGAAGCTCCGAGAGACACCACATTCATGTCACAGATCTGCATATGTTAGAAATTAAACATTAAAACTTGCCCAGCATAGAAACCATAAACCCATTCTCAAAATCTTAAAATTGTCAAAATAAAAAAAAACTTTAGCGATATGTCCACTTGTCTGTGCCTTACAACAATTTTCACATCGTCTTTTTCGAACCATTTTGCCACTCGAGCGTGCCCTCCTAAAAAACCGCTTTTCACAGTTGGCCATAGCGACGCTCGCGGTGAGTGAAAATGGTGCGGAAAAATGCAAATGAGAGAAAAACGTCGTCGTCGTCGTCGTCGCTCGTCACAGCAAGCTTTGGCTGAATTCTGCCAGCACTGCTGCAGTGTTGCCACATCAACAGCAGTAGCATGATTTTCGTTTAGCAAATTTGCGTTGCAGTTTTCTGTCACCGTGCCGTTGTTGACATTGACTGACAAGCTGTGTGCAGCAGTGTGGAACGACTGCTGTTTTGGCTTAATTAACCCAACTGTGCAAACACATTAACACTAGAGGAAATTGTTTTAATTAATGTGCAACCATGTGCAACATTACATTACCAAACCCAACTAACGAGCATCTCTCCGACATAGAATAAAAATCAATACCAAAAAAGGATAAACAGAGAGCCCCTTGACCCCGGTGCGTGTGAGAAATTCATCCCCGATACAAAGTGTCAAAGTGTCAGATTTTCGCTTATTCGTCCACCCGCCCGCAAGTAACAACAGCTGATTGGGGATGGTGGCAAAAGTTAACGGGGAATCGCTTCCCGTAGCGGTTCCAACGGAGAGAGCATGCGCGCTGGAAAGCCGACCAGCTTCCCCTTAATTAAGGGAACTCACCGTTTGGGGATGAATTTGAGTTTCGTTTGGCGATGTACAAGGAAGTTTCTCGTGGGGTAGATAAGTTATAGGATGCTTGGGTGAAAGCCAAATATAACAGAAATTACACATCAATAACACATTTGGCAAAAAACTGTTTATTTAAAATAAGAAAGCATATTCGTATTAGTAAATATTTGAAAATCTGTATTTTGAAAATGGGACTTTATGATCGATTTGGTGTTTTTTTTTTTTTTTTTGTTGCAGTTAATGATAAGGACAATACAGAAATAATAGTTTATGCAACAAGTTGCAAAAAGAAGATTTTTTCAGCACGAGTCGTACATTTACCCATCGAGGTTTATTGATGTATTTATGTCTCACATATTTGTATGTAAACCATGCCCGGATCCGACAGTCGAAATGTTATTCACATTTTTCCGAAAACTCCACAGTTTTCAAATAGTGACCACTTGAATAAAATTATTTTATTAATTCTTTTCAAGATTTAAAGTTTACACTTTTACTGTTTTCAAATATATTTCTGAATGAAAGAATTTATTTTTTTTTTTTAATCAACAAGCACAAAGCACAAATATATTATAATTTGTTGAAATAAATGAGAAAATTTTCTACAATTAAATTTTTCGACTTTGAAAATCGTAAAATAGTTAATGTGATATAGCATTAAAATGGAATTCAGTAAAAATAATAGTGAAAGCTCGACAACTATCAGTCCTTTTTTTATCTTATAAAATTAGGTCGGTGAAAGATTTACTAATCTTTCAATTACAAAAACATATTTTCAAAAAAAAAATCAGTCATAACATTTCAAAACAGCTTACTAACTGATCACATTTTTTTTCTCGGAAATGCACAAAATGTTTAATTTGATAAACATTTCAACAGTTTTAATAAATTTAAAAAAAAAACCTCAATTTGAAATAAAATACCAGGCAAATAAATGCAAATTAAATTTTAAAAATATCACCATCATAACACCATTTCTATTTTTTTTCATGCAACAAATTTTTAATGCAAAAATCTAAACACTTCTTGGTTTTTGCTTTGAGTCGGGGTGAAATGACAAACAGTGTTCACATAGATTTATTTCTCAGAAATTCAAACCATCCGAATTGGTTACACAAATGTGCAACACACTTTTTTTTTTGTTAGAAACTAAAATTTTCGCAAAATGCCGTATTTTTTCGAAAATAGTCAAATTTCCAAAATTCACAATATGGGTATCAAACAAAGTGAAATTTTGTGTTCTTTTTCACTTTATTAGAGTATTTTGAAAAATACTAAATTTTTCACAAAAAACCGTACATCTTGTAAAATACTCAAATTTTTAAAATTCGCAATATGGATATCAAACGAAGCAAAATGTTGTATGCTTTTCTACCTTATTTATGTTTTTTTTTGGGAAAATACAAAATTTTTGACAAAATACCATATTTTTTTCGAAAGTACTCATTTTTTTTAAATTTGCAATTTGGGTATCAAACGAAGCGAAATTTTGTATACATTTTCACTTTTTTTATGAAAAATACTATAATTTTTACAAAATACTGTATTTTTTCGAAAATACTCAAATTTTCAAATTTGCAATGTGAAATTTTATATGCTTCAAAAATGCATTCAAAATTTGAATGCTTCCTAAACAATTTGCTTCGTTTGATACCCAGACATATTACAAACTGATAAAAAAAAAATTCAAAAAAAGATTTTTTCAAAATACTTAAAAAAATTAATGAAAACAGAAGTCAAATCAACTTAAAACAATCTAAAACGCATTTTTCTGCATTGATAATCATATTTAGCATGTTTGGGCTGGATTAAAAATATTTATAATTTTTATGAAATTCCATAAATAAATTTTAGTTAATACTTAGGTATTTTGGAAACTAATTATTTCAAAACAACTGGACAGGTGTATAATGCATTAGGGTGTAATATCAAAATCGATTTTCCAGCACAGCACATTTTCAGTTCCTTTTGGGGTCCTAAACAACTTCCCAAAGTTTGGAAACGATTGGTTTAGTATGGGAAAAACCATTTTTTTGGATTTTGATTTTTATAAAATTTACATTTCACGCTTAGTACAGGGTGTGCATTTCCGAGACTTATATTCGGATGCTCTGGAAGGTGCTCTACAACTTTCCCGAAGAGAGTATGGTGCTAGCTTGCTCCTGAAAGAAGATACAGCGTGTTCAAAACTCGTCTAAAACGTGATTTTCGAGCAAAAAACACGTTTTAGACGAGTTTTAAACACGCTGTAATTCTTTATAGGAGCAAGTTAGCACCATACTCTCTTAGGGAAAGTTGTAGAGTACATTCCAGAGCAACCGAATATGAATCTGATTTTAATATAGCGTGAAACGTGGATTTTTGAAATATCAAAATCAAAAAAAAAAGTTTTTCCCATACAGACTTATATGCAAAATTGAATCGCTTTGCGCAAAGTGAAGACTTAACCAATCGTTCCCAAACTTTAGGGAGTTGTTTAGGACCCCACAAGAAACTGAAAAGTTGCTGTGCTCACTAAATTTGGACAACTTTATTTTTTTTCCATACAACCATATTACACCCTAATAATGCATATCAAAACACTTTTTACAATTAAATGTTGAAACCATGGCTAGTAATTTCAATATTGAAACCTTTTTTTGTCAGAGTTGAGGGACATAAACTTCAAAAAATATTTGCAACGGCCTAACTACATTTTCACAAAATTAATTCATAGTGAAAGCATGGAAAATTTAACATGATTTGGTTGAATTAAGTCGCTTTTAGAAAGATTTAAAAAATAAGTTAACGTCCATTATCGGGGATAAGATTATCGCCGATAGAATTATCAAAATAATGATAAAGATAGATTATCTTTAACAACTTTGATTTTAAGGTTGAAATAAAGGGAAATGTTGTTAAAAAGAAAATTTACTGTTGTCTTTAAATTTAGAAGATAAATTCAATGACAGTTATGCGATGTTATTTTCAAATGGGTTAAGTCGCCAAACTTGTCAAAAAAAATTTCGGGTTTTTATTAAGACATGGATTATCGATAACATGAATTTTTGACTTATAAAATTATTAATCTATTTACGTTAGTTGTTAACAAAATGGATTACATTTGAAAGACTAAAATGACAGAAATTTATTACTGAAATCTGTCATTGAAGAAATTTATTCCCATTTATAAAATAATCAAATATAGTTTAAAATAAAAAAAAGGAATTTACCAAGAGTTACTTATAAAGAAGTGTTATCTATATCGTTCAAAATGAACAAAAAACAATAAAAACCTCTGACACTAAGCACGATCGAGCGAACTACCCAGACGAACAGTCAAAACAAATTTTGATGTAATTTATCATTTTCATAAGGCGACAAGTTTTTTGCAACTTCATAGACGACAACCGCAGACGCACAGACATCGTCACCAGCTCCGGTTAATAAGTGGGGAAAGGGTGCCTTTGGCGGTATATGAAAGAGATCAGCAGATGATGGAAGCTCAAAAAACAGAAACAGAATCCAGAAGGCCCTCGAATAAGGGAAAAACTCGCTGGAGATAAAAGGTCTCATAATTAAAGAATGAGCAAATCAAGTTCAGCCAAAAAGAAGGAGAACATTTTGAAATCATGTTTCTCAGCTTCAATTGTGTATTATTTCATTCCCTTTAGCAAACTTCAACAATATATGTATTGTCCAATCAAAAGATTACAAAACACTCAATCGAAAAAAATGTTTTTCGAATTGTCGAATTCGCTTACAAATTATTTTTTTTAAACTTTAGAAAGCCTTTTTCCACAAATTGACCTGTTTTCAGCGTCAATCATTACCAGCCCTTGGACATGATCCCCCCGTGGGATGGGAATCACTTTGATTTTTTAACACCATTAAAATCCTTTGAAGTGCACACAACCCTGGATCAAAATGCACTGCATCGTCAATTGCCCTCCGATTCCCGTGAGAGTGAGTGGTTTATTTTGTTCCCGTGATTTTTTGACAATGCAGCCTTTTGTACTTTTATTAATTTTCCCAATGATGGATTGCGCACACTTTTCCGACAGACCAAGGTAGGGTTCCCCCTGGAAAAAGGGCTTTTTTCGCAAATGTTCACGCCATAAAGTGCTCGCATGCAAGCGCACTTGTACGTACGCACACACACTCGCACTCCATTATGAACAGTGTGCGCTGGTTAATCGAAGAATAATAAAAATCAAGGGAAATTGTTTTATGCACTCGCGATTTTCGGTCTTTCCTGGACTGGTGGGAATAACAATTTTTGTAGGCCGTCAACACAAAATTTTCATTTGCAATTTTTTATATATTATATATTCAAAAACAACATTCAAAAACATTTTTTTTTTTGGGTTAATGTTTTGCTTCCTATATTTTAGTTTGATATGCACTTAACTTGTTCAATTTTATGATTTACGGTTTAAGGACTTTTTACTTGTTCTATTCGTAATTCATGTGGTAACAAAGAAATAGATATGAACTCATAGAAAAATTTCCAAAGGTCCATAACAAAATTTGGAATTATTTTTTTATTATTTTGATAAAGATGGAGAAGGATTAATCAAGCAAAATAATGTAATTGGGACAATGTCAAAGTGTAAACAAAAGGTCTATCATGCTCTCGTCAGTTGAAGTTTACATTACGAAAAAAGTTAAATTCGAAGTGTCATAAAATGTGATTTTGAAATAAACAATTATAAAAATATTATTTTTTTATAATGTGCTCATAACAGAAATAGATATAATTCATTTTCTGAAATACCGTACCCAATTCGCTGTTTTTGTTAAGATTTAGGGTAAGTTTACCATTCGATAAAGTCGTTATTTTTGATACAAAATCTTTAAAATAATATAATTTTTTTTATTTGGTTAGTTGTATAAAGCTTTGTTCAATTCATAGGATTTCTGGCGTTATCATATATTTTACCCTATTTTTTGATTTTTCTTCTAAGAATATTCAAAAAATAGATATTATTTTTATTGTGTCTAATGTTTCTTTTTTTTAACGGGTCTTAACGAGTAGAATTTTATTTGGTCGGAGGTGGAAAAAGCAGTATTTTTTTAATTTTAATTTAAAATAGTAATTTTAATGTAAAATAATAATTTTAATTTGAAATAAAATTTAATGAGAACATCATACAAAAAGTAAAATAATTCAAAAACAGTCATTTTAATATAAATGTCAGAAAATACACGTTATTTGTTAAATAAATTATAGAATATTTTGTTTCGAACTTTTAAAGTATTTTTTAATACATTTCAAAAAATCTTTATTTACTTAAATTCATCTGTTTATTTTTAGTTAGTTTTATTTATTTATTTATTTATTTATTTATTTTTTACATTGTGCTAGTTTAGTTTGTTAGCTTAAGTTTGATTGTATATATCCTCTATGTCATTTGGATTGTAAAATCTGTTGATAATAAAAAAAAGTAAGAGGTTTTGTGCCTATTTGAGAAGGACCCATCGGTAGGCGTTCCACTCAAACGGGCTTTTCCCTCATATAAAACAAAACATAAACATCTGTTAAACACAACAGCATAAAAGTATGTGTCCACTTAGACATCAAAATATTTAAAAAAATATATATAATAAGTTTATTAAAATTGATTTCTGTAATATAATGTTCGAAAAAAAACATACTTTCAGAGAGTAACAATTTTTCTTAATAATCCATAAAACACCAAATTGATCCGAAATCTTTACTCAAGAAAAAAACGTCAAGGCAATTTTCTAAGGACAGCCTCAAAATTTGTTAGGAAACTTGGTTGGTTCGATTGTTAATGTTAACAAATGAAACTGTTGTGAAATTTTTTTTTTTTGCTAGACCAAATTTTAAAATTTTGAAATTATTTTTATTGAAAAGACCAGAAAATTTCACATAAGCTTTGTTTTTTAACTTTAAAAATCAAACCAAAACATCATCTGTTGAAAATTACAGACTAAATTAGTGACACTTGAAATACCCATTTTAATCAATTCGAATTCTTTGTGAGGCTGTATCTCGGAAACTAATTGTCCGATTTTCAAATTTTTAAAGAGAAATTTGTAGCAAATTTCCTCAGCTATTCAAAAATATTTTTTCAGTGGCCTTCTCTCACAATTTATTTTTTTTAAATGAAAATTTTGAAAATTTCTGAAAATTATAATTTGGAATTGACGATAGCTCCAAAACGATGCACTTTATGAAATTTTCTGTAAATAACTTTTCAGTTGTGAATTTTATTAAGCTCCTAATTTTTTTTTTTTTGACCACATTAACACTTTAAATAAATCTCTGGAACAGATTCACAATCGTTTCCCAAATTTTTTTTAGTGAAATAAATAAATTTGCTATTTTATTTACAGTGCAACAATATATTAATGCAACATATATTAATGTACCTATTTTGTATGACCAGCCCTAGAAATTGTATGGAGACTTGCATGAAATAACTATTTATCCAAAACTGCTTCTTTTGGCATAGGGAATTAGGACAAAGTTTCATCCAAATGAAAAAAATACAAATTTTAAAAATTAAAATTCGTATATTTTTGTTTCTGAAATATGGCCTGGCTTTTCAAAAAGTTAATAAGTTTTAAAATTGTCAAATAAATTCAGGTGTTTTTCATGAAAATAAGCCAATTTTTTAACTTTTTATTTTATTTTGCAATACAACGAACAAGGAAAAACAAAAATTTAAAAAAATATTTGTAATGGACTTATGGGATTTTCTTGAAATAACTTTTCAGTTTAAATTTAATTTAGCTCAAAAAATACCAGATTTTAAACATTTGCAGTTATTTCCTTCCACTCGGGTTGTAGATGTGTATGGGCTGAGTGAAAGGACAATTTTCACTAATTTTTATTACGTTTTAATTCAATTGCCTGCATGTTTCAGGTCCAATATTCAAAATTATTTTTTAAATAATATTGATCAATTAGCAAATTAAAAAAAACAATTACAGCATGATGAAAACTAATACAAATATTCAAAGATATCTGAAATTTAATAATTTTTTACTGTGCCCACTTTTCACCAAGTAAATTGAAAACTGATTTAATTTAACGCAAATTACCGCGTCCGTCAATTTTTCAACGACCAAGGATCAAACGAAGCAAAAGTACTCGCACTGGGTCCAGCGTTTTATTATCCCACACACACACACAATGGAGTGCCGTTTAACATGCACATCAGTAAAAAAAGAATATATTTGCACCAATAAAACGCAGAAACGACGCCACGCGGTGCGTTCTTTGGCCATGCTCAGTATTGTGTGTGTTTGTGCAAAAAGATATTGCGGCAATCAAGTGCGATTTCGAGTGAATAGAAAATCGCGTCAACTACACGTACTTTTTTGCGTATGTGTAGGGTAAGGTTACCTGTTATTTGTTATTATTTTAATTTTATTTAAAAATCCATAAAAAATACTAAAATTTTGCTGTAATTTTACACAAATTGCAATATAATTTATTTTTCGTTCAAAATTACCTACACAAACTCTTGACAACTGATGCAGCTATAACTATGCATGTTTTTGGACACGACAATTCCGCTGGAACCCAAAACTGCGGAAATATCGTTACGATTGGGGCGTTTTTTCCTCCCTCGGGTGGCTCCACACGGGAAAAAAAGCTTTCCCCTTCCGGCTGTCAACGTCAAATTTGATATCCCGGAAATTTTATGATCGCACTTTAGTGTAGTATACGCAGGCACCACTACACCCCACCATGGAGAGTGTGTCCCTTGAGTGTTTTTGAGTGACAATAATGTATTGCGTGTGTGTGTGTGTCTGTTGGCAGAGAAAATCGTGTTTTATTATTTAGTGCGCCGTTGTGGTTCATTATCGGAATGGATGTGACTTTTGACAATGGGAGCAAAAGAAAAGGGAAATTGAGTGCAGCAGCAGTGCTGCAGCAGCAACGTGGTCGTTTTAAAATTGAGAAATTGCGCGCACAATTTTCGTGATTGGTCGTAAAACCGTTAAATGGATCTCTCTGGTGGGGAATTGGCTGAATTATGGCGTGTCGTTTTTTTTTTTTTGCTCGATAAACAATTCATTTTCTTAAAATGCCACAAGAGATTTGGGTGTGTGACTTACCGTCATCTGAGGCAAATCGGAAAATTTAGAAATCGATGCACTATTTTCATTAACCTGTGTCTGTTCTATCCGAAACCAATAAAAAAATATCCAGATATTTTGAAGTAACAAGGTTTAAACAGCTGTCCCATTTGCGGTACTCCATATCACTTGAAATAACCCATACAAACATCAACGATCAATAGCGAAGCCTAAACCTTAACCGATTTGGCTCAAAATTGGCTCAGTTACTTATTTTTACCTAAAAAATCATTTTTTCTTGTCACCCTAATGTACACCCAAATGGTCATATAGTGTAAGTTATATTAGTAAAATAATTTATTTGAAAATTGCACATTTCGAAATCGATGTCCGTTTGTGAATTAAATACGGTTTTTTTCAAAGATTAATAAAACATTAATTTTGCCTGAAAAGCCATGTTAAGGCATTGAAAAAAAAGTATTAATCAATAATTTCCGATATTTAGCAAGAAACTGTAGTGCAGGGTGGCAACATCGGGAAAGAAACAGGGAAAAGGTCAGAAGTTTGACTGACAAACCGAGAAAATACGATAAGTTAGTTAAAATTAGACAAATTTCTCCTACCATTTGATAGAGCTTGGCCAAATATGTTTCTATGTCTTTTAAAAGTGCAAAATAAATCAGATTTGAGTGTATTTTGTTACTATAAGATTGTTTAACATATTTGGTATATGAAATATACTTCAACTTTAAACAGTTAAATACCTGTAAAAACGTGTTAAGCATCTTGATTTCAATTTCAAGACATTAAATAACAGTAAAATTTACTTGTGTAAGTAAAAAAGTAATTTATTTTATATTTTAATTTTTATACATTTTTTCGATATTTTCGAAAAAAGGATATTACTAGATATGGCCAAACATGATCTTAACTTCTACTACCATAAAATTAAATAACTTATAATAAAAAAAACTCGATTACAACGTAAAAACATGTCAATGTTTTAAGACTGAAACATTTTTTTCTAAAATTCTTCCAATCATTACGCAGATATTGTGATGACAGATATTTGTGTCAAAAAAGTGTAATATAGCATCAGAAACTTGTGAATTTACATCAATTTTTGGTGCATTTTCATCAGCGTCACATTTTACACATTTTTTATGTAATATTACAAAAACATTCCAAAATTCAACTCTTTGTGTACCAACAATTTTCTTTTTATATTTTGTATCGACTGCGGCCAAAATTGTATATAGATTGATATTGATGAACTAATCATTGAAAATGGCTTTTTCGTCAAAGAAAAAGTATTCACAAAATTTCAGGCAATTAAAAAAAGGACAAGAAAACCTTTGATCTGTACGTACTTTTGTCCCGTTCTACTCTACACAGTAAAAAAAATCATGGTATTAAAAATGTGTAATTTTACCTCTAAAAATATGTAATTTTACCACTCTACTGGTGTTATGTCACTTTTTCAGTGGTAAAATTGCATAATAAAAGAGGTAGTTTTCAACCATCCAAATTTACACAATTTTTAACTGCGTACTACCCCATTTGACGAAAACTGAACAGTAAAAAATGTTGAATTTCGAAAGGTTGAAAAAATGCATGAATATCACCTGTGTTTTGTGTAATTTTGCCTAAAATAATGTGTATAATTGTGAAGTTCAACAGAAACTGGTGAAATTCTGTTTTGAAATTACATATTTTTATACAAAATATGTCATCATTCCTATTCTATAGGATTATATTGAAGTAATATTACCATCATTCAGCATTTGGCTGAGAGCGAATACTCATTTACTGTGTTCCTCTCTTACTTTCTTGCTCTATTTGACAGCTCTGTAGTTCGCTCGAAACCCGTGGGTGGCGCTCGAGTTTTGATGCCAGTTTTTGTCAGGCCAAGTTGACGGCATGTGGCAATAGGGTCCTAAAGCCACGATTCAAGTCCATTTGTGATGACTTTTTTCTTTTCAATGCAAATTTTTTAATTGAATTAGAAAACCTAGGCTTAATTGAATTAGAAAACCTAGGCTTAATTTTAAACTGCCACATCTTTATGATCTGGAAGGAAATCATACTTTTTAAAGAAAATTAAAAATGTCTTTAATTAAGGTTTAAACTCTTTAAAGTCAAGGTTTTCGAGGTCTTTGTAAAAACCCAAAAATACTCAAATTAGAATGCAAGTAAATTCCAAAAAAATATATTTTGTTCTGACTCAAAAGTGCACACAACATTTAAAATCTTGAAGTAAACAAGGTTAGGCTGTCAACAAACTTCGTTGTTCGATGTCTGAAGCATAAACGTTCACGCGTCATTGTTATCCGAGCATTCGTTGGAGAAGGTTGTCTGATTCAACATGACTCGTCGCGTCCCGGCGCAAAACGCCGGCAATATCGCCCTACCTGCGGCTCAAGCAGGCAAAAAAGTGGGAATTTCCAAAAGGAAGGTTGAGGCCTCAACTGATGGCCAAAAACCGGGGATTTCCAAGAGGAAGGTGCTTTTGGAAGTGACATCGAACAGCAAAAAGACGAAAAAGAGCGACGGTACTGTACCGATGGATGAGGAGGAGGAGAACTCTTCGTCGCACGAGGAGCAGCTTTTGAAGAACAACAAGTTCGCTGGACTGCCTGACGAGGACCAGGTAGCGAAAGCAAAGGAGAATGAAGTGAAACAGCGAAAGGAGAAACTGCCTCCTTTTTATGTGCGGCAATCAGCAGCAACGATCGACTTTCGAGCGGGGCTGGTTGAACTCATCAAGTCTGGGAAAGTCCTAGGCAACATTCGTCTGTGTCAGGACGGATTTAAGGTGCTGGTGCAATCCAGGCAGCACTATCAACTGGTCAAGGAATACTTGACCGAAAACGAGGCGGAGTACTTTACCCATGATGTCGCCATGGATAAGCCGTACAAAATCGTCGTCAGAGGTCTGTACGACATGCCAGTGGAGGAATTAGCTGCCGAGCTAAAAGTTTTGAAACTGGATGTGTTGGCCGTGCACAAAATGAGCCGACGCAACAAAGACATCAAGTACCGTGACCAGCTCTACCTGCTGCATTTGGCTAAGGGATCGACGACGCTTTCTGAGCTGAAGGCAATCCGAGCGGTTTTCAACATTATCGTGTCGTGGGAGCGATACCGACCAGTGCACCGTGACGTCACACAATGCTTCAACTGCCTGGGCTTCGGGCATGGAGGTAAGAACTGCCACCTAAAGCGTCGTTGCGCCAAATGTGGTACCGATGCGCACATCACATCCCAGTGCATCCAAGATTCGCTGGTGAAGTGCCTCAACTGCAACGGTGAGCACTCGTCAACCGACCGAAAGTGCCCCAAGAGAGCTGAGTTCGTGAAAATTCGGCAGCAAGCATCGACGAAGAATCAGCCTCAGCGTCGTAGAACTCCTCCAGCCCTGGTGGAGCAAAACTTTCCACCTCTTCAACCGCGACGCCAGGTCCCGAACTTGGCACCGTTGCCGTTGGATCCCAGGAAGAGAGCTGAGATGAATCAACCGCGGCCGGGTTCCAGCCAGGAGCCGAGACCGCCACCACCGGGCTTCAGCCAGGAGCCAAGACCAACCCAAGAACCAGCAGTTGAGGAAAATGGTAATGATCTTTACACCTCAACCGAACTCCTCAATATTTTCAAACAGATGTCCGCTGCACTGCGTGGATGCAAAACCAAGACCCAGCAGATTGAAGTGCTGACCTCGTTCGTCATCCAGTATGGATCGTAGGTCCCTCAAGCTGCTGAATTGGAACGCTTGCTCCATTAGGAGGAAGAACTTAGAGCTGGTGGATTTTCTTCGCGAGAAGGAGATCGACGTAGCTGCCATCACGGAAACTCATCTGAAGCCCGGTGAAAAAGTTTATCTGCAAAACTACAAGATCGCGACGCAGCTCGACAGGACCACCTCTGGAGGAGGAGGTGTGCTTGTCGCTGTTCATCGTGATCTCAAGCCACGCCGGCTGCCACACTTCAAGCTGGATATCATCGAGGCCGTTGGGGTGGAAATTTCCACTTCGGTTGGCCCAGTACTCTTCATTGCTGCATACTGCCCACGTCAGGTGAATGCCAGAGATGGTTCAGCAGCAAAACTGAAGAGCGATATCCAGAAGCTGACACGGCGGAGCGCAAAGTACATCATCGCTGGTGACCTCAACGCGAAGCATGAAGTTTGGGGCAACAGCAGGAGGAATCGGAACGGAGTGATTCTGCACAACGATCTGCAAAACGGATACTACAACGTTGTGAGTCCAGATCGTCCAACGAGGGTGGCTCGGTCTGGGAATCACTCAATCATCGACTTCTTCATTACCAATATGGCTGAGAACGTGGCTCATCCTGAGGTGTTTGAAGAGTTGAGTTCTGATCACTATCCGGTGGTTGTGGAGGTTGGAGCTTCCGTTACTCCGCAGCGGCAACCAACCCGGAAAGATTACCACAACGTTGACTGGCAGCAGTTTCAGCAAGTGGTAGACAGCAACATCGACTATGATCAACACCCGGAAACTTCTGCTGATATTGATCGTTCGCTGGAGGTGATCCAGCAGGCTATCAACCAAGCAGAGGCTGCCAACGTTCGGGAGGTTCCTGTTAATTTTAAGGTAACTGATATTGACGTAGATACTAAACACTTGATTAGACTTAGGAATGTTTATAGGAGACAATATCAACGGACTGGGGACTATGACAAAAAGATTTCAGTGAACAATTTGAACAAAATCATACAAGACCGACTTGACAATATCAGAAATCAAGAATTTTCAAAACATGTAAGCCAGCTTGGGAATTATTCAAAACCATTTTGGAAACTTTCAAAAGTTCTTAAAAACAAACCAAAGCCTATTCCTCCTCTTATTGTTGAGGATTCTCCTTTGATTACATCCGAGGAAAAGGCAAATGCACTTGGACTTCATTTTGTTAGTTCACATAATCTTGGCGCTTCCATGACCAGCCGTAAAGAAACATCAGTTGCCAATAGTATTTCAACAATCAATGACTCTACCTTTGAATTTCCTGCAGATTCCCATGTTTCTGGTGAGGAAGTCAAAGTTGCAGTTAAACAAATGAAAAATATGAAAGCTCCTGGCTTTGATAACATTTTTAATCTAGTGTTGAAAAAACAGAGTGATCAGTTCTTCCAACATCTAGCCAATATTTTCAATAAATGTTTGCAACTTGGTTACTTCCCCACCAATTGGAAACTGGGCAAAGTCATACCAATTTTGAAGCCTCAAAAAGATCCAACATCGCCAACAAGTTATCGTCCCATTAGTCTTTTGAGTAGTCTGTCCAAACTCTTTGAGAAGGTCATCTATTCAAGGCTTTTGGATTTTACCAACGATAATAATATAATTTTGAATGAGCAGTTTGGCTTCCGAAAGGGGCATAATACTGCTCATCAGCTTACGAGAGTAACTAAAATCATCAAGCAGAACAAGCTTGAGTCTAAATCAACTGCTATGGCTTTGTTGGATGTTGAGAAGGCTTTTGACAATGTTTGGCATGATGGTTTGATACATAAACTGTATTTATACGGTTTTCCAATGTATCTTATCAAAATTATCCAGCACTATCTTTCGGAGAGATCGTTCAGGGTTTTCCTGAATGGGATTGCTTCTGGATTATTCAACATTGATGCTGGGGTTCCCCAAGGAAGTATTCTTGGCCCACTTCTGTACAATATTTTTACATCTGATTTGCCTACTCTTCCTGGTAATGGTGTCTTGTCACTTTTTGCTGATGACACTGCCGTTATTTATAAGGGTAAAATAACCAGATATTTAGTTGGCCGTCTTCAGAAGGGTCTTGACGTTCTTTCCGAATACTTTGGCGACTGGAAAATTCGCATAAATGCAGCCAAAACTCAAACCATCATTTTTCCACTTTCCAAATTGACCCGATTTGTCCCAAAGGATGATGTTTTGATTAAAATGAATGATGTTTCAATACCCTGGTCAAAGGAAGTTGTCTATTTAGGTCTCATACTTGACTCGAAACTATTGTTTCGGCAGCATGTAGACAAAATATTGAACAAGTGCAGCATTCTCATCAGGTGTTTGTATCCTTTAATTAACAGAAAATCAAAGCTATCTTTGAAAAATAAGCTAGCAGTTTACAAACAAATAATTTACCCCGTTATTGAGTATGCAGTACCTGTTTGGGAGTGTTGCGCTAGAACTCATAAATTGAAGCTCCAGCGTGTCCAAAACAAGGTACTCAAAATGGTTTTGAATGTTCCTGGCTGGACAAGATCAAGTGAGGTTCATGAATTAGCAGAAGTAAAAATGTTGGATCAGAAGATTCAAGAAAAATGTTTGAAATTCAGGGAAAAATGTGCTATTTCTGAATACCCCTTGATTCAAGGATTGGTTTAGTTTATTGTAAGTTTAAGTTAGTTTTAGGTTAGGTTATGTTTTCTTAACATTTTTTTTTTCCTCATTGTACCTAGTGTTACAAAAATGATAAATCATATATTTTTAAAGTTATGGAAATGAACAGTGTTTAAATCACGAAAAGCAAATTAAAGCTGAAGAGCCACAGCTGACCACTTATTATGTAAACCAAATGTAATTATTATAAGAAAGATTCAATAAAGTATATTTAATTCAAAAAAAAAAAAAAAAAAAACGTTCACGCGATAAAGAACCTAGCGTGGACATAAAAACATACCTAAGCAACAAAGCACCAACCGCCCTCCCTACAGGGTGTCGGTTGACCTCCGCCAAAGACAATAAATATCTCGTTATTTATGTCGAAACGTCGAGAATTAATGCGGACATATTGAATGGCAAATAAAAAAAATAATTGGAATTTATATTGCCACTTTATGGCGCGCTGAGTAGTAGCAGCGGCAGGACCGCCAAATCGTTGTCGCGGGCTAGAAAACGGGAACCCGGATCCGGAAACCAACCGCTCATACTGTGAGCGCGACGGGATTTTGGTTTTTGCGTTGGAATTTCTGGGCACACGTCAGTCCGGATTAGGACACTCACGTTGGCCGCCACCAGATTGGAATAAAATTGAATTCGATTAACGTGTGCGTCCACGATGACAGCTTTGAGGAACCACCGGGTGGACGGAAAACTCCGTGGGGTGGTCACTTTATGGCCGTCGCCGGGCGATTTGGTATCGGGCCCTGTCAACCGCGTTCCGCGAACCGATGGTTGATAGCACTTTGGGGAGGGTGGTTCTGCTGCTGTTTAGATTCCGGGTCGTAACGGTTCTGGTGTGGCTGGTGGCCACATATGTTTTGATTTGTTCCACAGAGGGGCCCGCTGCGGGCTGGTGCCACGGGATTTGGACAATGCGGTAGTCGATTCGGAATGATATATTCCGTTTGAAAATCTCCCCGCGGACAATTCCTGTGGCGGCGCGGTAGTATGGATTTGCTAATATGTTTAAGCAAATAAATTATTGACGATGGTTTACAGTAGAAAAAAGTGATTCTAAATAAGGCTGTGATTTTAAACGCCAGAATTGAATTTAAGTGAATTCGTGAAAATTTCACGAATGTTTCATATTTTAACATTGAAAATCGGACCATTGCTGAGATATCGACATTAGAAAATGGTGGGTTGTTTGGGTGAGACTTAGAAAACATCAATTTTCCTGTTTTTAAATCTTTGCATCACCTCCGTGTACGCACGAGCAACGATGCCAGATTATTTTATGGGAGATCTGTATTTTCTTAAAAATAAATCTGTATTTTATCTGTATCATGTCAAATTCATAGCCATACGAGATTGTTTTAGACTTTTAACAACAGATTTAAGCGTTTTAATCATATTTAAGCTTAATTCAATTACTAAATTGTTGAAATTTTTAAATAAAAGCATTTTTAGAAAAATCTGTATGTACAGATTTTTGTGATTTTTGGGATCGAAAAATCTGTATAATACAGATTTATCTGTATATCTGGCATGGCTGCGCACGAGAGCAAGCAGCAGTCAAGTGCTCAGTGCTCCATCGTTTTTTTGATTTTTTTCGCCGTAGTTTACCGTGATTAGCCGCGAGTTTGCTCCACCAGCATGCCAAGGGCCGGTCGTGGCCGTGGCAGTTCAAGTGCGGCCTCGAAAAACCCGCGAAGTTCGTCTACCGGCCGTGTGCAAAAAGGTAAACAAACCAACGCCGTGTCGACCGCCATCGCGCAGGGGAGAGTGAGCGCAGAAGGAATCGACAAAAAGTTACTACATCCCGGATATGTTCCGAGATCACCAGTTCGAACCCGTTCAGGTACTTCCGGTGCCACGACCAACACGTCAACATCCGCCAACATTCCCATCAGGAACGAGTTCCAGATGCTGAGCGACGACGAAGAAAACAACAACAACACCGACGGTAGCAGCACTACCGACGACGACGACGACGATCGTCGTGCACGGAAAAAAGTGCCGACGTCAAAAAAGAACAATTCTACAACGGAACGAATACCACCTCCAATTTTTGTTTTGGACACGTTGGCGGACGATGTTGACGAGTTGCTGGAAGGCCTCGGATATTGTCTGAAAATCGGTAAGTCGGCAGTGCAAGTGATCACACTGAACAGAAAAGATTTCGACCTGGTGCTTGAAGAACTGAAGCGTAGCAACTTCAACTTCTACTCATACGACCCAGAGAAGCCCCCTGTTAAGGTCGTCTTGCAGGGTTACCAAGACCGTCCGATTGCCGACCTGAAGCGACACCTCTCGAACGCCGGAATAGAGCCACGGGAGATAAAAGTGCTCTCGCGAAAGACAACAGTCACGGGTACGCATACCCTGTACCTGTTGTACTTCGACCGTGGCACCGTCAAGATCCAAGATCTGCGGCGGACTAAGACGTTGGACGGTTTTTGGGTAAACTGGCGGTTTTACACCAAGAACCCAACGGACGTAGCGCAATGCCACCGTTGCCAGAAATTCGGCCACGGCTCGCGGAACTGCAACCTCCGGCCCCGCTGCGTGAAGTGCGGTGAGTCACACCTCTCGGAGGCGTGCGCACTGCCACGAAAGGCGGACTTGGGGGAAAACGCAGAACAAACTAAGCCGCGCGTAAAGTGCGCGAACTGTGACGGCAACCATACCGGCAATTACCGCGGATGCGTCGCGCGCAAGTCCTACCTCGAGGAGCAGGAAAAGAGGAAGAAGAAAGCAGCAGCGTTCCACTCTCCTCAGCGGAGTACGAGCGCAGCCGTTCCTGCATTTGGGCAGCGTACGGTTCCATCGGACAACCCAGCGATCCCTCCTGGATGGGGGCGTTCGTTTGCCAGCGTGGTCGCTGCCGGTAGCGGCGATGCGGCCCAGCAAGGAGTCACCGGGGAAGATCTCTTTACCCTGCCGGAGTTCTTTGCTCTCGCGGGGGAGATGATGACGCGGTTTCGGAGCTGCCGTAACAAGGCGGAGCAATTTCTGGCCCTCGGGGAGCTGATGATCAAGCACATCTATAATTGATTATTTTTGTCTGTGATATAGTTTTAAGCTTTCTCTCTATCTATCCTTTTTCCATTGCACTTTCTGTAAGTTTTTTGAAAACTTTTTCTTACTCTTGTCAATTCCATAGTTATAAGTAATAATTTTTCAATTGAATTACGATGTAACACAGCTGAAAGGAACACCAAAACTCTGTTGTGCACCTAAATGAACTCATTGTAACTTGATTATTCACAAATAAAACCGAATTGAACCGAATTGAATTGAATAAATCTTTGCATCGCAATATCTCAGCAACTAAGGATCGTATCAACAAAGTTCAAAAAAGCAAAATATAGAGAATCTCAGCTTTTCAAAAATTTTTTTTTTTTTTTCAAGAGTGAGCAAACATAGGAATAAATTTTAAAAAATGAATAGCTGCGACTATTTTCAAAAAAGTTACCTAAAAATGGCTATAACTTGAAAACTGTGCACTTTATCAAAAATTTCACTAAAGTACTTTTTGATTGGAAATTCGATTTAACATTGAAAAATGAAATGCGACCAATACCTCGATTTTTTTTAAATCAGTATTGATTAAAAAAATCATAACTCGGTCAAAGATTTTTTGCCCGTTCTGGAAATTTCTGAAAAGTTGACATTTGATGTCCCCTAAAACAAAAAAAAACAAAAGTGTTTTTGCAAATCAAGTTTTAGTGACAAAAATGGGAATAAAAAATCAACATTTTTTTACCGTGTATCATTTTTTTTTCAGTGTAGTTCTTACAGCAGCCAAATTTGTATGGAAAATTATATGGACAAAATAATGGTGCAAAATGGCTTCTTTGGGCATACCGAAGGCACCAAAAATGTTGCAGCCGGATTAAAAAACAAAAAAAAACGGATGACCGAAATCTTACAAAATTCCTTATATATATTCTTCATATTTGCCCTCTTAATATAACATCGAGATGCTCTTTATTATCAGATTGTACATTATTGTGTAAATAACGTTTACAAAATGTTCTGCTACCAGTGCAAGTTGAAAAAAGTAACTTTTTTGGGCACAAACGTAGACATTTGTTTTAAATTTGGAGTAACACAATTTTCTAAATTTCCCTAACAATTTTGAAATTAAAACGAACTTTTTTTTACGCATTTAGGAAAACTTTTTGCTTATGCATACCATTATATTAAAGCTAAATCTGATAAAATTCGGAAGGCTTAATTTTCTTTTTATTCTGTACATTTTTTTTATTAATCTAAAAATGCAAAACAAATCCAATATTCTGATATTATCGACATTAGAAAATCCTACAAATATTCCATGAACTTTATTCCTATAGTAAATTTTAATTCTAACCTATCTGCTTAGGAATATATATCCTATTTCAATGAGTAAATTTTTACATGGTGTTTATGAATATTTGAAACAAGAATGTATATTAACCCGGGTCAAAAAAATTAAAGTTGCTCAGTTCAAAAATTATATGAGATTGCCCGAAAGAATACTCAAAATGGAGGCTCAGGCTAAAATGTCAGCTCATTTGATTGAAAACTGGCTTGACTTGAGCAGGAACAAGTTTAAATGGGAATTAACCCGTAAAACTTGAGCATTTAGGTAAATTGCTTTGTACAGGTCAGCCGTTAATAAATGACGACTTTTGCATACCATGGGGTCCTAGGGGATGGTTTTTGGAACAATTCCGCTGAAGGGAGCAAGACGATCCGGGGCCCCTTGTCTTGCCTTGAACCGGATTCATTCCGGCGTCGCAAAAATTCTCATGGTCCGGGTAAAATGTATAGGGAAAAATCAAAGCACAATAAGAAGGCTGACTCGATCTGAGGACGCCACATGGCAATCGGCACCACGTGGCAGGAAAATTACTTCAAATTCGGTTTCATAATTACATTTAGTGTTTATTAAGTGTTTTTGTACGAATATCTGGTTGAATAAAGTGTCCTATAGGAACATCGATGGAATAATCATCATCAAAAGAAAATCTTTGGATGTTCATCAAGAGAAAAAATCCGAAGGGAGTATGGCTCTCCTCTCTCGCGCACGAAAGATCGGTAAAAAGAATCTAAAAAAAACATTATCTTGATTATTCGGCGGAACATCTTTTTCACTACTACACTTGCAAGTGTAACGCCACTCGTCGAAAAATGACCCGTCACATTTTGTAGATGGGCTGTGTGTGTAAACAAAGTGAAATAAATATTTTTGAGTGGTGCTGACAAGGAAATTCACCAAAAATGATCAGCAGATTGATTTTCTTGGAGAATTATGGAAGCGATTTTCTTTTGCGGGATTTGCCTCCTCTCTCTTTCGCGGGTGAAGAAAGTTCGCAAGCGAAATTGATTTTTTCGCGATTATTCCATCCCTGGCCCTGGCAAATTCGAAAAGCACAATCAACTTTTCATTATTTTAAAAAATTTCATAATTTTTGTCACAAGAGTTAAAGAGAAAATAAAAGGGGTTTTAAACAGTAGTTAATGTAACAAGTTGCAAAAAGATGTTTTTTGATCACAAGTGGATTCGCTAACTGGAACGACTGACACCTTTCAAATAACTTGACACAACGTGCTCGGAATTCGTCGAAAAATGGGGTTGAAGTTTCAACATCAGTTTGACAACTGGTTTTGACGTTTGAATTCTTTTTAATTCGATTACGTTCGAATTAGCGAGCATTCAAATAAACGGGCATTTGAAGTGACGAAATTCGAATTAACGAATCTTCTCTGTAATACATAAATTTTTCCAACGATGTTTACCCACTGAACCGCTTGAAAGTTATTGGCCGTCAAAGAAACTGTCAAACTCCAAAACACTATCAAAAAGTTTTACCTTCTGATACAAGTGTTGAAAAGTTGAAATTTTCAGCACTCGAATAGATGTGGGTGACGATGAAAAGTTGACTGTGTAAAAACTCGTTTTTAGGTTGTTTTCATTCAAAAAAGACGTATTTCACAAAAAAAACTCACAGGAGATCTTGAAGGTTAACTACTATCCCGATATTTTAGGTTTTGAATCAAAACAATTGTTACTTATAAATCAATATCGTTTGAAAAATAAACACTCTGTCTATCTGAATCCATCGACATCGAATTTGCCAAAATCAAACAATACATTTAATTTTGGCCTTTCCATTCGAAATCACACGTTTACTTTGCTCTTCGTGCCTAGAATATACCTAGAATAAAATATTTAATTTTGATTGGAGCCAGCTTGGCTGATATTCTCTACTGTTGATTCAAATAATGGAAAACTCTTGTCGATGATTTCTGGTGTTGCGTTCCCCAAGTTTGCCGTTTCTATAGGACCTAATTTTCATTGCCTTGGCGTTTTACACATATAGGACCTCTAGAAAAAGTGCTCAAAAATTGATGTTTGATCAAAATATCTATTTTTAAGGGAAACTAGTCGATTTTTGAAAAACGGAACGTGTATTTCTTTTGCATTTTTTCGCAAAAAAAGTTATCAATTATTTTAAATAAAATTTCCTTACGAGTACAATTATTCGCTAGCAGTGTCCACTTGAGGAGGAGTATGTTGAAAGTCTAAATCCATTAACTGGCAAATCCGGAAGCAGGGAAAATCTGAACCTAAACTACGATCATCGGCCCCAAAAACTTTCCTGCCGAGATTGAGCTGTTCCAAACGACATGGTCTCTACAATCTCTCCCTGGCAAGCAGACGGAAATGGATGATTACCACTATCGTGTGTCTGCCTTCCGATGAGTGGTTGAAACACAAGAGGCCACCACCACATCCAGCCACATCCATATCATGCAGATTTTGGCCGGAAAACTTTCGAGTACCACTTCCGAGAGGCGCCCCCACACACACACATACTTTTTGTTATCGAACCAGCAGCAGCAGACGCATTTCCGGGGTAAGGGTGGCATCTATAGAACTTTATACTTGGGGATGCAATTTTTGTCGGATGCAAACGATGATTACAGTATCAACATTTGTGTTTTGGAGTATCCTGCCGAGTGCTGCTCTTCAAACTTAACCTTATCCGATTGTGTCCTCTGAGCTCGGGTGCACATTGCACAATGATATGCAAATTTGAGTGCTTTACAAAGAAAGTTAATGGAAACCACTAAAAGTTAGACCAACATTCGAGTGATTCAACCATGTGAGTTGAGATTGCATCACTGCTTCAATTAATGTTTGATAGTACTCAATTCAATTTACGCCAACTAAAACATCAAATAAACTTCTAATGTTTATTCGTGCTTTTAACCACAGCCACTTTCTCAAGCAATTGTAAAAAAGAAGCAAACCATCAACACTTTACATAAATTTCCGTCTCGAAACCAGAGAATGAAAAACGCATTTTCTCTTTCCAGAGCAGAAAAATCTTTTCCACTTACTGGCTTCAATTTCCAGCTTCTCTTCTTCTTCTCTATTCAATTTCGTTCCCGAGGAGCCAGGAATTTCCTTATCGCTCCACCAAGAGTGGCAACGACGACTCTGGATGTGACCATTTTGTGGTCAAGCGCTTGTCGCCAACCCGAACGCCCAAAACCCGGAGACTAGCTCATTCCGGAGCACATCAGGCGCATATATCAGAAAGAAACTGTGTCTGGCTGCGGATTCGTATGATCTTGCTTAACGGGCGACGCAGAGAAATTTCGCGCTGCCAAATAGGGTTGGGTATAGTATCCAAAAAATTTAAAATCGAGGACAACTTTTTTCATTATTTCATACTTTAGACCAAATTTATTATTTTGAAACTATTTTAATTGAAAGTAAAAAAAAATCGCAAAAGTTTAATTTTTTAACCGAACCAATAGTTTCCGAGATATCGTCATTGAAATTTACAGGAAAATTATGTGGCACTTGAGCAATTCTCCACCGAATCCGGATATGGATTTTACTTAATGTTTTTGATTTGGCTCAAACTTTGTGGGGGCCTTCCCTATGACCAAAAAGCCATTTTGTGTCATTGGTTCACCCATACAAATCTCCATACAATTTTGGCAACTGTTCATAAAAAATGGTAAGTAAATTTTCGAAAATCTGTTATTTTTCAAAGAATTTTTTGATTGATTTGGTGTCTTTGGCAAAGTTGTAGGTATTGATGAGGACTATTCAGAAAAAATAGGTACAAGGAAAAAATTGATGATTTTTAACTAACCTATTTCACAAAAATGCAATTTCCCAAATCCATATTTTTTAATTTTTTTAAGTATTAAATATGTTTTAGGGGACAAAAACCCGCATCTTTTAAGCCATTCAGAAGTGTGCACCAAAATTTTGCCGACGAGCTATAAGTTTTTTTTTAAAGTGATTTAAAACAAATGAAATTTTGCACTTAAAATTTTTTGACCTAATTTTTTATGTAAAATTGACCTCCAATCCAAAAGTATGTACTTAACATTTTTTTTAATTAAGTGTACCGTTTTCAAAATACAGGGATAGTTAAATTTTGTCCGAAAAATTCCGGATTTCCGATTTTTTTTAAATAGTATTCATAACTGAAAATATTTTTTTTCGAGACGTTCAGGAAATTTCCTACAATTTCATCTAAGAAACATTGAGGATGGTCCAGATCGCAAAATTAAGTTTAAAATGGGTTTTCCGAACAATGGTGATGTTTTGGAGCTCCAAGTCTTGAGTTGATGCAAATGGTTGAAAATTAGGGCGATTCACGATTAGGGTGATTTCAAAAATCTAACTTTTCAGAAATATTTTTGGGATTCTTTTTTATCTTCTAGAAAGTTGTTAGACTTGCCAATCCAAGCATTTTTGTTGAAGGCACAACATTTTATCTCGTAATCTACGCATTCTACGATCAAATTTAGATAAAGCATGAGCAATTCTCCAAAAATCAGTTTTTTGGACGTTGACATCCAGGGTAAGTTTTAGAGAAAAGTGATGTTGGAGGAACTTTAAGAGCTCTAAAAATTCAACATTTTCATTTTTTGACAAGTCAATTTGGACTTAGGGGTCAAAAGTTACAGTCATTTTTAGGTTAAAAAGAGGCCAATTTAAAAATCAAACACAAGTTGCATTTTATAGAAAATTGTCCAAGGAATTCGATAAAAATAAAATTTTAACGATTAAATGCCCCCTAATGATATATTTTAACGTTTTAAGTATTAAAATTCTGTTTTGACCAACTCCTGTTCCCCGGACAGTTTTACATAATAATCAATGTAAACCTCAAACTAAAATGAACTATTGGTGAGATACAGCGATTTACTGAAAAAAGTACTTCCGAGTGCTGCGCAAAATCAATCTTTTTTCAGTAAAATCGCTGTATCTCGCCAATAGTTCATTTTAGTTTGAGGTTTACATTGATTATTATGTAAAATTTCCCGGGGAACACGATGGTGATAAAATAAAAAAATAAAAATATAAGGAATTGGTCAAAACTGAATTAAAATAAAATAAAATATAAGGGGGCATTTAAAGGTTAAAACTTTATTTTTATCGAATTCCTTGGACAATGTAATCTGTAGAAAGTCTTTTGCTCAAATAGTTGCAAAGTTGTGATTAAAAGAAAAAATATATAGAGGGATGGTCCAATCAGGACCAAACTTGGGATTTCTGTTAACTATTGATAGATGAACGTTCCCTCCAAGTTTGGTCCAAATCGGTCAAGGTCGAGTCCAAAAGTGTACCAAGTTGACATGGAATGACCCATATCTCGAAAAGGCACAGACCACATTCAACCGCCTTCGAAAGAGGACATCTCGCACTACAAACGCTGAAAAAATTCCAGGGTTGTTTTTCTTCAAACTTGAGATATCTTCATTGAAAAATGTCTAATTTTCAAGGGAAAAGTCCAACTATATGTTTTTCCATGTTATTTTGCCCACTTATTCTGAATCAGAATTGAGCCAAAGTGTAAAAAAACGATGTTTTGTCATATTTTAGGTTTATATGATAATTTCACACCCAAACTCCACTTTATCAAAAAATTCGGTAAAGTACTTTTCAATTGCAAATTTTATTTTGCCATAAAAAAATACCGCGTTTTCGATATTTTTCCCAAATCTCCTTTTTTCAAAAATTCATATCTTTGAAAACAAGTTTTGCACCATCCTGCACAATGACTCAAATGATGTCTTCTTGAGTCCCATAAATCATAGAATAAAAAATACAACAAAGTTAAATAAAAAAAAATAGGTTACATTTGCATTTTCACAACTTTTCCGAAGGCACCAAATCACATCTCAAGATACTGATTTTCATATATTTACATACCCTTTGGGCCCTTGGGGAGCTGATGATCAAGCACAAAGGATAAAATACTGTGATTTAGTTATAAGCCTTTTCTCTTTCTTAACCCTTTTCTTTGCAATTTTAGCATGTCTTTTTTTTATTTTTTTCGTGCTCTTTTTAATGCCTTAGTTATCGAAATAATCCAAAACTCTGTTATGAATTGCAAAAGAACTGATTGTATCTTGATTATTCACCAATAAAACCGAATTGAAATTGAAAAACTGCTTATTTTATGTCTGCTCAAATTGAGCTTCTTGAAACCGACAGTTTAAAATTCTTGTGAAAAACCAAGCGCCTCCATTAAATTTAATTTTCTTTGAATTAAACCATGGAGGCACTTTGTATCTAAGAATAATTAACTAGCAAGAGAATAGTTATTTTTTTGCCAGAATCAAATGTAAACTTAATTGTGTCGTTTGGAACGGCGTCAATGAGCCCGATTCTAACATACCATGACGAAAAATAAGCAGCTATTTAAGGTTATAGACGTTGAATATCAAAATAATTTATTGAATACAACAAACAAAACAGTTTGGAAAACGCTTAATACAGGCCTGCTCAACCTTTTTGGCTCAATTTTCACATTTTTGATCGTCAAAATTACAATTTTTCATTTTTTCATGGTTTTTTTTATGGAATCGGTTCACAGATGATCAGTGAACATAACTTTTCCAAAAGTTTGAAAAAAAAAATTATACAGGTCGTTTTTATCTACATTTTACGTCAAAAATCAATCCGGCCCGCGGGCCGGGCCAATTTTTCACATAAAACTTACATAAAAACGAATTGCGAAAATATTTTTCAAGTATTTGTCAAATTTATGTGTACTGGCTATCTGAGAACCGATCCCATCAAATAAACCATGAAAAAATGTGAAAATTGAGCCAAAAAGGTTGGGCAGGCCTGGTTTAATACACCTAAATTTAAGATAAATATTTTAGGGTTGAAAATATAACGTTTTTTCAATTGTAAAAATGTTGTATAATATTTTCAACCATCGAAAAGCCTTTTAGAAGTTAAATAGAATCTATAATCGATTAGTTTTGAAAAGTAATGTACTTTGTTATCATAACATAATGTGTTGTTATCTTTTTTTTAAATCACAAGGTAGTTTTATTCATATTTATTTGAAGAATAATAAAAAAGGTTAAACAAATTAGATTTAAATAACATTCAAAAAGACATGGAAAATTTTAACAACTTCTCCTACCAAAAATAAATACATTTTAAAACTTGTATCAAATCAAGTTAAACAACCGTATGATCGCACAAACCAAAATAAGAAATCCATTTGAAGTCTCTGGCATCAACAACGACATCAGCAGCACCAAGCAGATAGATTCAAATTGGTGAAAAACAAATAAACTTGGACGAACGTTTTGACCCCGGGGGACGATTGCAAACCGCAAGCCCGGAGTGGAGAAACCAAACAGAATGCACAATTTTTATCCTCACTTGGCCACTTTGGATTTTTATTTTCAGTTTTGGTTCGTTGGGTTGGCCCCTCCTTCTCTCCTCTCCTTAAGGACACTAATTTGTGACGATAGCACCGGAACAGCTAAGCTTATTGAGGGCCACACTCACACTTTTATCTTCCCTTCACCATCACTATTCTGTTTTTGTCCTGCAGCTGCTGGTGGAAAATCAAATTACGCTCTTTTTTTCAATTTAAATTTTTCCTTTCTGCATTTTATCGTCACTTTGTGAATGTGGGTGTGTGTGCGGAAATGTGGTTTTCATAAAAACCCATTCTCTACACATTTTCATCAGCACAAACACACGTGTGTGTGATCCTAACCGATGTTAATGGAAACCAATAAAACCTTCCACCTCGACTGTGCAGTGCACGTGGCCGTGCCATGTGAGTCAGTTGCACTTTGGCGTAACGTAACACGCCGTGATGTGTCATTTTCAACGCGTCACATCGCGGTTTTCGTGGGGAAAACAAACGCACACACACAGACCCCCTTTCAACCAAACATTTGATGGGTTTGAGAGTGGAAAAATTTAAACGGATTTTCCCGCACCCAAAATGACCGTTTGGTTTATTGTGAAATGTATCAAATTTGATTCCCTTTTTTTGCTGGTTAGTTGATGAATTGGACTAATGGGATTTTTTAATGGATCGTGACTTTTTGATGGAGGAGGCGAAATTCGATCAAATTATGGGGTGCAATCAATGATACTTAATGAAGCTCAATTTGGCAGAACCGTCGGTATCAATTTGATGCCTTTGTAAGTATATTTTTCATTGAATTATTTATTTAAATTTGTTTCAACGTACAAAAATATTTGAGTTTCATTAAGTAATTTTAATATTTTTGATTTTCAGGAAATTTTTCTTTAATATAGTATTATGAAGAAAATTCGAATTCATATTTCGCCAAATGGGAATTTCGGCAACATGATAAAACTTCAGAACGGGCTTCAATATGCAAAAGTTGGTTTTGATAATTTTATGTTAATTGTAACATAATATTCTAGGAACCATTTTTTGTGACTTTTGCGTTATTTAAACAATAGACAGTTCATTGGCAAGGAAATCGAGAACAATTTCAAGTAAAGTTGACATGTAACACCGTTTTAATCTCTCGTTAGGGCTTAACCTTAGGAAAAAAACAAATAAAGTTAGACCGTTGCAAATATTTTTTGAAGATTATGTTCCTCGATTCTAAACAATGTCAAAGGGGGCAAAAAAATAAAAAAAAGAGTTAAAAATTTTAAATTACAGGCCACGGTTTCAACATTTGAATGAAACAAGTCCAGTCCAGTCCAGACAAACAAATTATTTTTGTGAGAAAAAAAATGTATTTGCGGTGGTGAACATTGTAATTTTATAACACAATATTTTTCAACAAGCCCAAATAAGCTATATATGATTATCAATGCAGAAAAAGGCGTTTAAGGTTGTTTTGAGTTGATTAGACTTCTATTTCCATTATAATTTCCCAGACTTATGAAAAAAAAATTTTTTTTTGTTCCCTGATTTTTCGAACCAATTTTGAAGGGGGGGGGGGGGGTTGACATAAACTCTGAAAAATATTTATTTCAAAAAAAGTTGTTTTGGAACAGATCGTTAAGAGTTTTTCAAGTTTTAAAATAATAATTAATTTAAACATCAACTAAATGGAAGCGCGACAAAAAACCGAAAGAACAAAAGGTCGAATGTGGAAATGGTCGAAATAAATAAAACGAAAAATCAAACATGTTAAAAAATTTATTCAAAAGAATTCATTCAATTTTTTGACACAATTTTCAAGTTCTTATGGCTTATCGGCTGAGCTAAAGTTGTGAATGCTAGCATATTTAGAGAATATTATATTCTTTCAATCTTTTCATCATTACTTAGTAAGGCCGTTGCAAATATATTTCAAAGTTTATGTCGCCCCCCCCCACCTTCAAAATTGGTTTGAAAAATCAGGGGGCTAAATAAATCTTTTTTCAAAAAACTTAAATTTTTTAAGGAAATAGAAGTCTAACCAACTGAAAACTATTGGAAATGCATTTTCCTGCGTTTAAAATCATATTTAGCATGTCTGGGATCGATCAAAAATGCTTTCAATTTTTGTGGAATTCCAATGTACAGCACAGCAAATAAAGATATTTTGAAAACTAATGAGAATTGCAAAACAACTGGGCAGATGGAAAATACACTTTAAAACACTTTTTTCATTCAAATGTGGAGACCATAGCTTGTTATTTCAATTTTTATATTTTTTTTATTCGAAATATTTATTTATTTTGTTTTCAAGATTAATTAATTTTCACCAAAATTAAGATTTTTGGAAAGTAATCTCTTTTTTAGTTTCACAAACATGTTTGGACTCAAAACTCTTTATAGCTTGAAATAATTGGCTACTTTTTTCAAATATTTTATGATAATTTAAATGAATTTAAAAAAAAGCATTTTCAGAATTAAATCATTTTAAAGCACATTTTTACAATTTAATTAAAAATGACACCATAGATTTTTTTTGCTAAATACCAGACCTGACTGGAACAAAACAATAAATAAATATTCCAGCTTAATCTTTGTCGACGTCGTTGTGATATCTTGTCGCACCCGTCATTTCGACGTTCCGAGAAAAACGCGTTTTAATGTTTGACCTTGAATAAACAAAATTAAAAGCACGCAATGTAAACCATAACAAACACGTTTTGTTTGGCTGACCATTCTGTGCATTGCCCCGAAGTTTGGTTGAAGTTGGTTGCTGGAGTCCCGAGTTATAATTACAAATGTTTACGGTAGTCTAACTTGTACGTGCGTCAAACGCGTTCTGACCTGAAATCCCTTTGGCCAGTTGTCGCACTTACATCAATTTTCAGGGAGCGACAAGATAACACGACAAGATTGAAACTACTTTCATATTAAAAGTGACAAAAAATTTCGGAGCTTTTTTGGTTTTCATTGAATATCTCAGGATTGAAATCGAATTTTGGGGATCTGTGAAGGTCAAAAGATGAGGCATTATGAGCTGCACAAAATGGCGTTCTTAACTCAATTTGGCCCAAAATGCACATACGACAAGTTAGCACGACGGCGACGTAGTGAGAGATAAAAACGCTCATGACATTAACATTTTTGTTTTAAATTATGGTTGCTTGCCTTCGGACACCTAGTTTCGAGTAGGAATCTCGCAATCAAGAACGCCATGGCAATGCTGTAGAGCGAGCAATTTATTTTTATTTTTTGAAATTATTGGAAATGTTCTTTTTCATAGAATATTTTAACATTAAAAAGAATATTTATATTGAACCTGAAATTTCTATGCCATTTGAGGTCAAGCAAATACTTAAAAATGCATCAATTTCAACACGAGGTTGAATTCTTTGAACCACTAGGGATCATCCTGCAAAATTTCAAAACCATGCTAGCCTTAGTTTATTTTTAACTACGTTTGAAAATTTTAAGTAATTTATTCTACACTTTATTAATTTTTTTTTTTTAAATGGAACCCGATGTTAGTGCTCTTTTTATAAAAGCAAAGTCTCGTCATTTTCTTAAATAACTTGATACGATAAATCCTAAATGGGCCGGATTCCATAATAATTTGAAGACCAGCCCGCGGGTAGTACCGAAGACCTCGTTGGGCCGCATGCGGCCCGCGGGCCACAGTTTGCTTTAACAAGCTCCATGGGATATAACCCTCTACAACCCAACCCCGCCTCTAGACGGGCTTCGATTTAAAAAATCGCCAAAAATCCATTTTTCAACCAATTTTTGATCTTCAAAAAGCATTGAAAAGAAGAACTTTTAAAATTTTGGAAAATTTTAGGGTTGGATGTTTGACTTGTTTTATGTGACTTTGCCAATGTTTTTAAAAATGTAATTTTTTTAGGGGTCAACTTTGGCTGTGTTTTTACTAACATTTCCGATATTTTAAGTAAAAAGAAGTATGCAGTAATAATGCCTCTACTATGCCTCTACGCATTTATTTACAATTTAAATGATAATGGTTCCATTTTATAGCAGAAAATGTGAAAAACATGCAAAAAATTGAAAAAGTTACTGTACAAACATGAAAAAATTAGATAGGCAAAATGTAATGATAGGAGGTGGTAGAGTAGGCCAAATAC
Source organism: Culex pipiens pallens (assembly GCF_016801865.2). NCBI lineage: Eukaryota > Metazoa > Arthropoda > Insecta > Diptera > Culicidae > Culex > Culex pipiens. Next base: position 173,818,969 of record NC_068939.1, read on the forward strand.
TACCAAAAACAAACATAAACTAAACAAGATAAATGCAAATTAAAATACTAAAAATGAAACAAGAAAAACATAAAACAAGAGAAGTAAAGTTTTTCGTAGAACAAAAGTTGCTCAAAATGACCTCCTGGACACGGGAAAAATAAAAATTTTCGAAAAAAGTTTTGGGCAGTAGAGGGTTAACTCAAAAGTATTTTTTATATTATTTTCTTATTTAATCTAATACACAGTAAAAAATATCGATGTAAAATCGCATGCAAAAGCAGATAACGATGAAGCGGCAAGGCCTGCTGCGTAAAGTTGACAGTAGGGGTGAAAATGCCAACGAAAAATAATGTAAAAAGACTTTCCTTTGCTTTGTTTATAAAATCCACTCGAAAACTAATGGGATAAGCTTCCATAGTTTGCCATTATCATCATCGTCAACCGGATTACTCGAAAAGATTTAGAGGATGAAACATTGTCCTCGAGGAGACCCTCACACCCACGCACACACACGCAGGTACGGTAAGTACAATGGGGGATGAATGTTGCAGTTGAAAACTGCATTTCCATAATTTTGACCACAGACAATGGATCTTGAACTTGCCTGTAGAAATATTTTCGTTGGCAGATATTTTGTATTGCAGTGAAGGTGAAATTTAATTCCATTGTAGAAAACTTTGTTTGTTAGACAAGACTCAAACCACTGAGCGTTTGACAGTTTTGAAACCACGTAACAAGGTCTATTTTCAAGTACAGTTTTCCGCAATGAAATACCACCTTCAGGGTGTCTTCTCTTCTGTTGTTCTTTCCTATGTGAGCAATTCTCTACAAAACCGGCCGATTTCGACCATTTTTATTTTTTGTATTTTTTGGTTTGGCTCAAACTTTGTGGAGGCCTTCCCTATGACCAAAGAAGTCATTTTGCATCATTAGTTTGTCCATATAAATTTCCATACAAATTTGGCAGCTGTTCATACAAAAATAGTACGTAAATATTCGAAAATCTGTAACTTTTGAAGGAATTTTTTGATCAATTTGGTGTCTTCGGCAAAGTTGTAGGTATTGTTAAGGACTATTTAGAAAAAAATAGGTACACGGAAAAAAAATTCCCGATTTTTTTATTAACTTTTTTTTCACAAAAACTCAAATTCCCAAAATACGTATTTTTTGATTTTTGAGATTTTTTGATATGTTTTAGGGGACAAAAATCCGCAACTTTTGAGCTATAGAGAAACATGGTCAAAAAATCTGCCGCCGAGTTATGATTTTTTGAAAAACTGGTGATTTTTGGAAAAAATCGAAATTTCATACATAAAATTTTTTTGACCTCATTTTTTTATGCAAAATTGAATTTGCAATCGAAAATTACTTTACAGATTTTTTGATTAAGGGCCCCGTTTTCAAGATATAGCCACCGAAAGATTGATTTCAGCGAAATATTTGCAGTTTTTCGATTTTTAAAAATAGTGACCATGAGTGATCATTTCTGAAAATATTTTTTTTGAAAATTTCAGAAAATTTGCTATAAAATTGTCTAAGAGACATCGAAGATTGGACCTCTGGTTGCTGAGATACAGCGGCTTAAAGACAAAGAAACAAGAATATTGAAATTTTCTAATTCGCACCCAAACAACCCTCCATTTTCTAATGTCAATATCTCAGCAACTAATGGTCCGATTTTCAATGTTAGCACATGAAACATTCGTGAAATTTTCCGATCTTTTCGAAAAAAATATTTTGAAAATTTTTAATTCAAGACTAGCATTTTAAATGGGCATAATATTCAATGTTTGGCCCTTTTAAAATGTTAGTCTTGATTTAATTTTTTTCAAAATATTTTTTTCGAAAAGATCGGAAAATTTCACGAATGTTTCATGTATTAACATTGAAAATTGAACCATTAATTGCTGAGATATCGTCATTAGAAAATCGTGGGCTGTTTGGGTGAGACTTAGAAAACTTCAATTTTCGTGTTTCTTTTTCTTTAAGCCGCTGTATCTCAACAACCAGAGGTCCAATCTTCGATGTCGATGTTGCGGATTTTTGTCCCCTAAAACATATCAAAAAATCTCGAAAATCAAAAAATACGTATTTTGGGAATTTGAGTTTTTGTGAAAAAAAAGTTAATAAAAAAATCGGGAAATTTTTTTTTTCCATGTACCTATTTTTTTCTAAATAGTCCTTAACAATACCTACAACTTTGCCGAAGACACCAAATTGATCAAAAAATTCCTTCAAAAGTTACAGATTTTCGAATATTTACGTACCATTTTTGTATGAACAGCTGCCAAATTTGTATGGAAATTTATATGGACAAACAAATGATGCAAAATGGCTTCTTTGGTCATAGGGAAGGCCCCCACAAAGTTTGAGCCAAATCAAAAAATACAAATAAAATCCATTTCCGGTTTTGGTAGAGAATTGCTCATGTATGAAACATCCACTTGTCTGTGAATAACTCCATGTTTTAGTGTAAATTCATTATGCTTCCGCTCGGAGTGGGTTTCATGGTGCAAAAGTTAGCTTGTGAATCTGTGCAAGCTGTGCTCTGCCTGGGTCCATATACCATCCCATCAGTCGTCGAGGACACTCTTCCATCGAGAGAAAGGCAACAACACTGCCATATACGAAAAAGGAAACTTTCCATCCCGATGCCGGACAGCATTTTTCTATCTCATTAGAACGAACAAACTTTACCCATGGATGGACACAGCAGAGCAAAATTTGCATTCTCAGGACTCGGCACGAGTTTCGTTTCTCGTCAAATTTGCTCAGCACAAAACAGGCAGTCCGAAAAGTTTCAAAGTGAAGTATTACAGACAGAGCGAGCAGTCTAGTATATGATAATGCTTTTAGTCCGAACAGAACAGAAGCCTTTTGGGGGAAGTCGGAAGCTGGCCAACATGGGAAACAATATGTCCAGAAAGCCATAAAACAATTCAATTAAACTGTAATTATTACGGAAATTTTATGAAAGCATCACACACAAGTGGTGGCATTCGAGCTGATGGTGGCGAGCACACATTCACGGCAGAGAAATACTGGACCCATATGGCCCCATTAAACGGAAGATGTCCATGACGGTAAGTGTCCTTTTGATTGCGGCATAAAATGATGATAATTGGCAATAGTTTTACTGAAACATGTAATTTGCTTCAATTCGTTACCGTTTTGTCATCAAAAAATGTCAAAATTGTCAAAATTGTCAAAATTGTCAAAATTGTCAAAATTGTCAAAATTGTCAAAATTGTCAAAATTGTCAAAATTGTCAAAATTGTCAAAATTGTCAAAATTGTCAAAATTGTCAAAATTGTCAAAATTGTCAAAATTGTCAAAATTGTCAAAATTGTCAAAATTGTCAAAATTGTCAAAATTGTCAAAATTGTCAAAATTGTCAAAATTGTCAAAATTGTCAAAATTGTCAAAATTGTCAAAATTGTCAAAATTGTCAAAATTGTCAAAATTGTCAAAATTGTCAAAATTGTCAAAATTGTCAAAATTGTCAAAATTGTCAAAATTGTCAAAATTGTCAAATTGTCAAAATTGTCAAAATTGTCAAATTTGTCAAAATTGTCAAAATTGTCAAAATTGTCAAAATTGTCAAAATTGTCAAAATTGTCAAAATTGACAAAATTGTCAAAATTGTCAAAATTGTCAAAATTGTCAAAATTGTCAAAATTGTCAAAATTGTCAAAATTGTCAAAATTGTCAAAATTGTCAAAATTGTCAAAATTGTCAAAATTGTCAAAATTGTCAAAATTGTCAAAATTGTCAAAATTGTCAAAATTGTCAAAATTGTCAAAATTGTCAAAATTGTCAAAATTGTCAAAATTGTCAAAATTGTCAAAATTGTCAAAATTGTCAAAATTGTCAAAATTGTCAAAATTGACAAAATTTTCAAAATTTTCAAAATTTTCAAAATTTTTAAAATTGTCAAAATTTTCAAAATTTTCAAAATTTTCAAAATTTTAAAAATTGTCAAAATTGACAAAATTGTCAAAATTGTCTGTGTCTTTTTTGTCTTTTTGTCTTTTTTGTCTTTTTTGTCTTTTTTGTCTTTTTTGTCTTTTTTGTCTTTTTTGTCTTTTTTGTCTTTTTTGTCTTTTTTGTCTTTTTTGTCTTTTTTGTCTTTTTTGTCTTTTTTGTCTTTTTTGTCTTTTTTGTCTTTTTTGTCTTTTTTGTCTTTTTTGTCTTTTTTGTCTTTTTTGTCTTTTTTGTCTTTTTTGTCTTTTTTGTCTTTTTTGTCTTTTTTGTCTTTTTTGTCTTTTTTGTCTTTTTTGTCTTTTTTGTCTTTTTTGTCTTTTTTGTCTTTTTTGTCTTTTTTGTCTTTTTTGTCTTTTTTGTCTTTTTTGTCTTTTTTGTCTTTTTGTCTTTTTTGTCTTTTTTGTCTTTTTTGTCTTTTTTGTCTTTTTTGTCTTTTTTGTCTTTTTTGTCTTTTTTGTCTTTTTTGTCTTTTTTGTCTTTTTTGTCTTTTTTGTCTTTTTTGTCTTTTTTGTCTTTTTTGTCTTTTTTGTCTTTTTTGTCTTTTTTGTCTTTTTTGTCTTTTTTGTCTTTTTTGTCTTTTTTGTCTTTTTTGTCTTTTTTGTCTTTTTTGTCTTTTTTGTCTTTTTTGTCTTTTTTGTCTTTTTTGTCTTTTTTGTCTTTTTTGTCTTTTTTGTCTTTTTTGTCTTTTTTGTCTTTTTTGTCTTTTTTGTCTTTTTTGTCTTTTTTGTCTTTTTTGTCTTTTTTGTCTTTTTTGTCTTTTTTGTCTTTTTTGTCTTTTTTGTCATTTTTGTCATTTTTATCTTTTTTGTCTTTTTGTCTTTTTTGTCTTTTTTGTCTTTTTTGTCTTTTTTGTCTTTTTTGTCTTTTTTGTCTTTTTTGTCTTTTTTGTCTTTTTTGTCTTTTTTGTCTTTTTTGTCTTTTTTGTTGTCTTTTTTGTCTTTTTTGTCTTTTTTGTCTTTTTTGTCTTTTTTGTCTTTTTTGTCTTTTTTGTCTTTTTTGTCTTTTTTGTCTTTTTTGTCTTTTTTGTCTTTTTTGTCTTTTTTGTCTTTTTTGTCTTTTTTGTCTTTTTTGTCTTTTTTGTCTTTTTGTCTTTTTTGTCTTTTTTGTCTTTTTTGTCTTTTTTGTCTTTTTTGTCTTTTTTGTCTTTTTTGTCTTTTTTGTCTTTTTTGTCTTTTTTGTCTTTTTTGTCTTTTTTGTCTTTTTTGTCTTTTTTGTCTTTTTTGTCTTTTTTGTCTTTTTTGTCTTTTTTGTCTTTTTTGTCTTTTTTGTCTTTTTTGTCTTTTTTGTCTTTTTTGTCTTTTTTGTCTTTTTTGTCTTTTTTGTCTTTTTTGTCTTTTTTGTCTTTTTTGTCTTTTTTGTCTTTTTTGTCTTTTTTGTCTTTTTTGTCTTTTTTGTCTTTTTTGTCTTTTTTTGTCTTTTTTGTCTTTTTTGTCTTTTTTGTCTTTTTTGTCTTTTTTGTCTTTTTTGTCTTTTTTGTCTTTTTTGTCTTTTTTGTCTTTTTTGTCTTTTTTGTCTTTTTTGTCTTTTTTGTCTTTTTTGTCTTTTTTGTCTTTTTTGTCTTTTTTGTCTTTTTTGTCTTTTTTGTCTTTTTTTTTTCTTTTTTGTCTTTTTTGTCTTTTTTGTCTTTTTTGTCTTTTTTGTCTTTTTTGTCTTTTTTGTCTTTTTTGTCTTTTTTGTCTTTTTTGTCTTTTTTGTCTTTTTTGTCTTTTTTGTCTTTTTTTTTATTTATGCTGAAGATCATCGGTCCAAATCTGTAAACCAATTCTAGGATGTAAATATTAAATGCTGTTTTTTAAAATCGTTTGTTGTAACGGTTGAGGGCTTTCCACTTGGTCTCATAAACAGTGCATCAAAAGCAATCATCACCGTTGAGTCATTGCCGGTGAACCGATGGTGCATTTTGCCTTTCGGGATGAAGTCAATCCGAACCACAAGCGGACAGTTCCGATGGATTATTCATCAGCTCATTTCCCACAGAACCCATCATCAGCTCAGGCTCTTTAGCAGCAGCAGCAGCAGAGAGAGAGTTTCCGACCTTCGACCTGTTCATGCTGTAGAGGAGGACCAGGAAGTGGGAAGCCATCAAGCGGTATTAGCCTGTTGCCACTTGGCCACAAAGCCCTGCCCTGGGGAGGAAGCCACAACAAAATTTACATTCTTCATTGACTGCAAATGAGTTCGATTCGCTCGGTGAAAGCCACCAACCCATGATGATGATGAGGATGATGTATGGAACGCAACAACTACATCAACAAACGTGGTGGAACCACCCAACCCGGATCATTGCAGGATCATGCCAAATGGCGCTGATTATGTAAACATGAGTCCCACGTAAAACCCGGAATATTACCTGGCGAAGGCCGGTGATTGAACAAATTCAATTATCTGCCCTTTGGTGAAGCAGATTCAAATTTGATTTTCTAACCGCTCTTTTGAAAATTGAGTATTTTGTTTGAGCTTTTTCGCAACAAACGAATGCTGAACCAAAAAAAAATACAAAATGTTGCATGTAATGGGACTTTACTTGATTTGGCATAACAGGCGAATTTTCAACAATCGTCATTTAGTGATAAAATTAGTGATAGAAAAAACTATCATTTGGTGATTCTTGCTCCAAAATATCAGAAAGTATAGCGACCGTCACTAAAACTTGTGGGTTCTCTTCTTTTATATCGTGATTGCCAGCATGAGCATTCTCTTTCTCTCATTCCTTCTCTTAACCTCGCTCACGAACACTCGCCGAAGATTCTTTTGTTTTCTCAGAAAACCGCAGTAAGAGAACGCGAGAGGGTGACTGAAAACCGACCACGCATTACGTCCCGTAAAACTGCGTTGGCATATTTGTTTTGTGGCGGCTTTTGTGGCTACGCTCTGTTGAGGGGGAATGATTGCGAAAGCGGGAATAAGAGAGAAAAAGAGAGTGTAAACTAGAGAGCCTATATGGAGAGGCGAAATGTCACTCTCAGGGTTCCAATCGAACTGTCAAATCCAGGGGGATGCTAAAGGCCGCCATCTTGGATGATTGAGATTGATAACGCGCGCAAACTGCGCACAGTGAAAACAAAAATATTTTTTTATTAATAATTCAATTTTTGTTATAAGAATTACTGTAGTAAAAGTCAAATTACACTGTAGTTAAGTTAAACGTTTCATGTGATAAAAGTATAACTTTAAATAAGGTCATTGGCCTGATGTGTGCTTAAAAATCCCAACTTTAATAGTTTATTTTGCAAATAAATTGATAAAAATCACCTCAAAAACATACACTAACTTTTAAACGTACATTGCGGTAAATTTTACGTAAAAACAATAATTACTTTATTTCCATTTTATGCCTGCAGTTTTTGTACTTTTTTTTACAGTGGCAGTTGCTTTGTTTTGGTACCGTATCGAACAGCTGTTCTTTTGTGCTGGGGCCGTTATTAGGTTTTACAGCGTGACGTCACGAGTGGACACGCTCACACATTTTAACAGAGACACACGTGCAAAAATGTAAACAGTGCAGCCAAGCTGTCAAATTTCTAACCTCGAAACCGACTCGATTTGGAGGTTAGAAAGGAGTGCCCTGTTTACATGGACTTAGCACAGTTCGATGCGGTTGTCGATTTTGTTCGGGGAAATTCGTCGAAAGTCGACGAAGACCAGGTAAACAGTGCACACGAGCTGTCAAATGATGTCACGGCGTAAAACCTAATTGGCAGCTCCCTTTTGTTCTGGTGCCGAAGTTGACAGCTTGTGTTGGCTGCGGGCGAGCTGCCTGTAGTGAGATATAGATGTCGCCCCCTGGTCAAATTGGGTACTAAAGCCCTATGTCAATTATTATGTACAACGGTAAAAAACACGATTAAAAACCATTTCTGATCACTTTTTTTCATTTTAATGCAAAAAAAAAAATTTACAAGACAACATTTTTTCGATGGATCAACTATGGTCCCCTTGGAACGAGCTGTCAAGTAGGAGCTTTTCTGTCAAGAAGGACTGCGAGGTTAATTTTTCAAAATTGATTTAAAAATCAATTTTAAACTCTTTGTGGTCGTACAAAGTGTCATTGTACTCAGACAAATAAGCTTTATCGCTGTAAACAATAATATCAGCAATCTAAGCTTCATTTTAGGACCCAATTGGGGTTCCAATCAAGCAACAAGGCCATGCAAGAACAAGGTCGGAATCAATTTAAAATATTTTTTGCCAAAAAACGAGATTTATAACCAGACGTGCATCCGCTCTAACTCCTCTTTTAGAAGAACTTGTTTGGCATTTGGCGTAGACGACTCCCAGCATGTTGTGCCAGTGTTTAGAGTACACTAATTACGCTAATCTTTAAGGCTCCTGAAGACCCTGAGAGGCTATATTATAAACCAAGTGAGATATAGGGTAAGAACCGTTAAAAGCACTCAAAGAGCTTTTAAGACGTTTTTCTTGAGAGCTTATGAGAACAATCACATGAAAATATACCTGAAGTAGGTTTTTCCAATGAACCAATGTTTTCTACACATTATTCATGCTTAAAACAAGACGTTTTAAACTGGCAACAAGCATAACATTACTTTAAACGTAAATGCCAGCCAGAACAAGCTGAGTGCCGTTAAGAAGAGCTCTTAGTACCGATGCATGTCTGTTTATAACAATTACAAGCATTGTAAAACTACTGTTTAAAATAATCTGGTAGTTTTTATTATGTTTGTGCTTGTTTGGTACAAGAAACATGCCGGCATCAAAGAAAAGCCACATGTTTTTCAATCTTAAATTTGGATGACTTTGGAAGTTTGAAATTTCTCCGAGAACATTTCATTTCCCTATTAGGTTTTACAGCGTGACGTCATGAGCGCACACGCACACACATTTTCAGTGAGACACACGTGAAAAAATGTAAACAGTGCAGCCAAGCTGTCAAATTTCTAACCTAAAAATCGAGTCGGCGTAAAACCTAATATAGGTCCCTAGTGTAAACGCAAGATTTGTTTTTGCTGAGAATTTCGGGACGGGAAGAAGGGCAGCGAAAGTTTTTTTTTTATTGAAATGAAATTTTACAACTTTGGCTGACTAATTACAACTTGTCGGACATCAATGATACTACAAAACAAGCTATCAAATTTCTATTTAGTCGCAATTGTGGGAAGCGCCACACAATTTCCTGCAAATCGACCAGAACCTAGTTAGAGCTAATTGTCCTAATTGACCGAAACTGTTTCTTTCGGTCATCGCTTGCCCCGTGCCGGAATGACCGACGTCCAAAAGTAGCAACTTTTCCGTCCGGCGTTTGCCCTGGTTCGTTCATCATCTGATGCTGCTGCAGGTTCGGATGTTGTTACCTAATTAAACTAAATCAATTAGGTTCAATTTCTGACGTCCGGGCGCGGTGCATGTTGGTCTGCATCTAATTACCCGGACCTGGCCGGAAAAGGTCAAAAGCTCGGCGGTACCGATGTTGATGCTCACAAATTACGGCCTTGATGAGATCATCAACATACGGGTGTGCGAGGGCAAATTTGCATTTTTGTCAAATAATAGCCCGGGGCGGGGGCAAGCTCCTTGGACCACGTGTGTTTGATTGAAGTGCAAATTTGTTGGCCGTCGGACCACCCTAGTCTGTGCTTTGAACTATCGCCGGGAAAGGGGATGTTTGGTAATTGTTGGCCGCATTTAGAAATTTCATATCAGGTTTAATATATGTAACAACGCACATTAAAATTTAACAAAACAAAAGTTAGCCTCGATGAAAATTTACATTCCTCCCAAACGACACCCTAACGAACGAAATTGCATCATATCAAAGAGCACCACCATAGAAGCTTCATCGAGGTCTCCTCCTCCTCACATGGTCCCAATTTTTCGTCAGTTTTTTATGATTCACTTTTGCAAACTTGAGCATCGCATATCGAGTTTCGTGATGTGATGAAACTTTGAATCGAATCAATTTAGTGAGCTGCTGCTGGACGACACCGGGAAATATCGTGTTCGCTCACAGCCTGTTTGTAGACACCGGGGAAACCATGCCGGCTTCTGATTGATCCCCTAATTGGTAACCTGTCGATTGATTGCATTATAAATGGTAATGGCCATAATTCAAGTGCTTCAACGAGTGTGAATAAGCTTGATCAAATTTTCGAGTTATCGCAGTTATAGTGTGAAATTCCCGTTTTCTCGTTTTGTGATTTCTCGGTTTCACGTAGTGCGTCCATCCCGGGTATTCCCGGGACAAAATTCCCGGGATATTTCCAAAACCGGGAAATCCCAAATGCCGGGATTTTTTTATAATTTGTCCCGGAAAATTGAAAAAAAAAATCTAATTTTGGTCTGGAAATTCAGATATGGTTGTGGAAAAAGATGACAAGTTGAATACTGAGTAATCGATAAGAATTTTAAGCGGCAGTTTTTGTAAATATTGCTCGGTTTGTTCTAGAGGTCGTATCGAGGTGCCCTAACTTGGATGAAACTTTCAGCGTTTGTTTATCTATACATGAGATGAATTCATGCCAAATATGAGCCCCCTACGACAAAGGGAATTGGGGTAAAACGGGCTTTGAAGTTTGAGGTAAAAAAAAACATGAAAAATCTTAAAATTGCTCGCATTTCCGTAAAATTTCATCAATTTCGACTCTCTTAGATGCATTCGAAAGTTCTTTTGAAGCCCTTCAAAATGTGCCATAGACATCCAGGATTGGTTTGACTTTTTCTCATAGCTTTTGAAAATTACTGTTAAAAATTGCTTTTTTTAAAACCTTAATATCCTTTTGCAACAGTCTCCAACACCCATACTCATGTAAGTCAAAAGTTAGAGAATTTCATGGACTATAAGCCTATGGAAATAACTTTTTGGCCAATCGCAGTTTCTCTCATAGTTTTACGATTTTTCAATAACAAACTTTTTCCAACGTTAGTTTTTGCCCTGTAGGCCTCCACAGCGGCACTTTAAGGTCTCAATTTTGTCATATTCGGAATCCTCGGAAAATTTCACGTAAGTTTGAATTTGATTTAAAAAATAATTAAATAAAAAAGTTTTGAAAAAAGAAATAGATCTTATTTACCCTGTGATCAATACGTCAAATGCTGTATCAAGTAGGCGAATATTCGTTTCACCCTTAGGTCAACCAATTGTTAAAAAATATTTTAATTGATTCTAAATTACACGTTTTCCAATCAAATTTACAACTCCAATAGTTCAAACTTACGTAAAATTTTCCGAGGATTCCGAATATGGCAAAATTGAGACCAAAATTGCCGCTGTGGAGGTCTACAGGGCAAAAACTAACGTTGGAAAAAGTTTGTTATTGAAAAATCGTAAAACTATGAGAAAAACTGTGATTGGCCAAAAAGTTAATACCGTAGACTTATAGTCCATAAAATTCCCTAACTTTTGACATATATGAGTTGACAGTAACCATTTTTGACAGTAATTTGCAAAAGCTATAAGAAAAAGTCAAACCAATCCTGGAAGTCTATAGCACATTTTGAATGCATATAAGAGAGTTGGAATTGATGAAGTTTTACGGAAATGCGAGCAATTTTAAGATTTTGTAGGGTTTTTGGACCTCAAACTTCAAAGCCCGTTTTACCCCACTTCCCTTTGTCGTAGAGGGCTCATATTTGGCATGAATTCATCTCATGTATAGATAAACAAACGCTGAAAGTTTCATCCAAATCGGAGCACCTCGATACGACCTGTTACACATTGGTGAAAAACTCGCTCTTAAAGCATTACAATTTGTATTTGGCATATTTCAGCATTAATTTGGCTTCTTAGGGAAAATTGTTAAAATTTTAGTTTACGGAACAGGAGCTGGCGCTTTGCAATCGAATTTTAAATGGGATTCAACCCTTAAAAAAGTTTTTTTTTAAATGTCATTTTTTAAGGCACTTTGGCAACTGAAGCGTTTATTTTTCTCGGTACGGTACAGACCTTCAATATTTGGCATTTTTTTCGAAAATCGGTCGCCGGGGCCGATTTTTCGGAAAAATGTCAAACTTTGAAGGTTTTTACTGAGCTTTAGGTTGCTCCAAACTTCCATATACCAAAAGATGCGCAAGGATCTGGCCTCCAAGCCAATGATGTTGAAAATAAACGCTTTAGTGGCCAAAAAGTGCCTCAAAAATTAACATTTTTGAAAAAATCTTTTTTACGGGTTAGATCCCATTTAAAATTCAAATGCAAGCGCCACACAGTGGATCCAGGTGTGACAAAAATCAAAAAATTAAAGTTAAATTTCAGTAGTGTTAGTATTTTTCTATTTTTTCTCATACCTTCAAAAACACTTTCCCAAATTTTGAGCAAGATTGGATGGAATTTGAATTTTTGGCGGCTTCGAGAGTGCAGACATTTTTTGTTATTTCTAGTAGCTGAAACTTCAAAATTCGCAAATATTATTTTTTCTTAAACCTTGCATAACTCAGCCAATTTTAAACCAAATTTGATTCTTCTGGCTGCATTCGAAAGGTATTTAAAAGTTGTGAATTTGACTGTTCTTGGAATTTTGATTGACCCCTCCCCCCTTTTTTGCTATTCAAACGAAAGAAAGCATTAACATTTTTCAAGAATTTTTCGAATTCCAACCCTTCAGGAAAAATTTTGTACGGGTGTGACCAAAGTCTCGTATGCGGTTTCTGTCATGAAATTTAATGTACTTTCAGACTGTGTATAGCAAATGTTGCTCCTACTTGCTCGAAAGATCAAAATTTGCATGATTCTAAAAAAAGTCAAGGTGGATCTGCTCTACTCTATTCACGAATCGGATCAAAAAGTCAGATATGGCTATCGCCTTATGATTTTTCTTCATATTCATCATATGGATCATTGTGATATGGTACCACCCTAACATTTTATTTGTTAAGATTTACACACACACAAAATCAAAATTTGAAGCTACTATTGATATAAAAAAAATACAATTTCAGCAATTAAAAAAAATATTTGAAAAAATAATAACTTATGAATCACCCTAATGTACATGGATTTTATCTCATGAAAAAAATGTATTTTTTAATTCAGCTGCCCAAAATTACCCTAATATGACATATTTGGTAGAATACCTGACATTTTTTAATTTTGTCACACCTTTGTTCGGAGAGGATCCGCGCCAGCTTCTGTTGCGTCCAATCAAGCTCATATTTGGGATTTGGGCTCAGTATGCCCACCAGAACAAACCCCTGAATGCCCGCCAAAAAGTCATTTTTGTTACACTCTAGTATCCATCCTATTGCCCGGAATGCCATTCCTCAGAAAACTAATCGCCAGAATGAACCATTTCCCAGAAATGTTGAAAAATTGTTGTTGTTCTACTGAAAGAAGGAAAAAACACCTCCCTTCAAAATTTCTCAAAAGCAGGGGGAGGGGGCAAACAATTAAATTGTAAACTGTTTTGAAAACATTGTCAAACATTTATTAATTCATTCTCAATCAAGCAAAGACTTTTTAATCGTTAAAAGTAGGCTCTCCTGTCGTTCGAGAATGACGGCAAACGTAAGTAGTTTTACGACGGAATTGCAAAATAGTAGGTAGTTTATGCAACAAGTTGCAAAAAGAAGATTTTTTCAGCACGAGTTGTACATTTTCCATCAAGGTTAACCGAGTTGGATAAAAACGACGAATGCTGAACAAAATAAATTTGCAACAAGTTGCTTACAACATTTTTTATAATTCTGAAAAAAAACGCTTTTGAATGGAATTATAATAGTAATTGCTGAGATACCGACAAAAGAAAATTGTGGGTTGTTTGGGTGAGACTTAGAAAACATCAATTTTCCTGTTTTTAAATCTTTGCATGGCAATATCTCAGCAACTAACGGGTCGTATCAACAAAGTTCAAAATCGCAAAATATAGAGAATTTCCTCAGCTTTTCAATAATTTTTTCAAAACTGGGCAAACATGGGAATGAATAAACGTATTTCTTTCTTTTAATATGTGGGTTTATACTTTTAAAATGATAGTATGATTTGAAAAAACATGAAACAAGCTTGATATAGAAATTAAACTAAATAAAAAGATTGAAGAATCAGTTTTGGGCCAATTTTCCCAAACGCAGAATAAACTGCCTTTTACATAATTTTTATTTTTATCAACATAAATGTGTTAAACTATCAAGTAAAAATCGTCATTCTTCTGTAAAATTGTCTGATCTTTACGATAAAAATATTTTCAGATTTGTAAAATCTGACCTTACATTTGAAAATAGCCAAAAATGCTTTTATAGCGGAATTGGGGTTAAATGGACCCTAGATGATTTTTACGGTGCAAGTGGTTATTTTTACTGGATTCCTAGGACATTTTTACATAAGTTAAGTGCATTTTGGATGGCCGCATAAAGCCTCCGCTCTAAATACAGACCGATTTTCAAGAAAAAATGGGGAATAGGGGCAAAATGGACCCTTTGCCGTTTCGTACGGTGGATGAAACCATCACCAATCGATTCTCCGGATTGTTTTACATAAGAAACACTATTTTTCATACCAGGGAACCAGCCGCTTCAATTAAGTCCGATTTTAGGTTCCATTTCACCCACTGTGGATTGTTGCTAAAAATCGTCAGCTCAAAATGAATGGTTATTGGAAAACACTTAGAAATACTTTTTCTTTTTCATTTCTTTGCAAGGCTATCAACACTTCAAACTTGAAAGTTAAAAAAAAGAGAATTTTCTCAGCTTCTCGAAAAAAAAAAATTTTTTTTTCAGAGATAAAAATAAGGACATGTTTTTTCAAATCATAAATTCAAACCTATAATTAACCCTTAAAATACTCAAACATGGTGCATTTTAATATTTTTAAATGTCTGCAACTGGCATGGTGCAATTTCAATTAAACTTTTAAAAAATTGAAAATTTTCTGGAGAACATGTTAAGGCCTTTGCAAATATTTTTTTGAAGTTCTGGAACAACATTTGAAAAGGGCGCATGCACATTTGACTGGTAGAACTGTTTCGCAAATCCAGCTGAGCAATTCTCTACGAAATCGGTCTTTTAATTTTTGTATTTTTTTAATCCGACTGAAACTTTTGTGGTGCTTTCGGTATGCTTAAAGAAGCCATTTTGCATCATTAGTTTGTCCATATAATTTTCCATACGAATTTGGCAGCTGTCCATACAACATTCAACAATCTGTATCTTTTGAAGGAATTTTTCGATCGATTTGGTGTCTTCGGCAAAGTTGCAGGTATGGATAAGGACATTTTTAATTTCACTTTGTGTCACTAAAACTTAATTTGCAAAAAAAACATCATTTTTTTTTCATTTTCTGATACGTTTTAGGGAACATCAAATGCCAACTTTTCAGAAATTTCCAGAATGTGCAAAAAATCTTTGACCGAGTTATGAATTTTTGTATCAATACTGTTTTTTTCAGCTTAATGTTTCGATGTAAAATCAAATGTGCAATCAAAAAGTACATTAGCGAAATTTTGATAAAGTGCACCGTTTTCAAGTTATAGCCATTTTTAGGTAACTTTTTAAAGAATATTCGCAGTTATTCATTTTTTTAAACTATAGTACTGCAGTGATGTGTTCTATCAAGGGTTAAAAACCGAAGCCGAATGCCGAAGTCAGAGCCGAACTACCTGAAGGTTCGAGCTTGTTACGATAGAATAAAACGTCTCTCTCGAGTTTAAGCCGTCACATTGAACGGAGTCAAACCAACGTCTTTTTATTTAATATCCGGATAGTCTTATTACCTAAGTGATTAAAACATTATACCCAGTTAAGAGCATTTATCTAAAATCTATTCAAAAATATGCATTGCATTATTCCATCTAACGGTAAAACCTTCGCGGAAAGCTTTTAAAACCTAATAAGGCATGCTTTCAGACATGTAACAGCGCGTGTTGAGAACTCTAAATGCTGCACAATTTTCCACCAAACTCGACATCACTCGCGAAGATCGTGCACACCCACAAGTGAAGTGAAAACTGTGTCCTTTTGCTTCCATTATGATCTGCAAACAGCCCCTCCTCTCTCCCCTTTTCTCCCTTTTTTCGCAAATGGATAGATAACTCAATTTATGGCGCAACTGCGACTCGAAAAAAAAAATGGCAGGCAGCGTGTAAAGTGAATGCAAAAATCATCCCTCTTCGAGCAGCCACGTGGAAAGTCATGCACCCTACCCAACTACCATAGAGGGTGGCGCTCTTTTTTTCCACTTTCGTCCAAACAATGAGGGACGAAAACCGTTAAAAGCTTTTGACTTGCCGGCTATGGACGCGATGGAGAAAAGCTTTTATTAGAACTTTTCGTTAAAAGGTAATGAAAATTGTAGTAGAATATTACAATATTTTTTTTAAATCAATTGAGTTTGACAAATTTCTATTGTTATAAAAATCAATAAAAATTGCATGTTGATTAAAAAAAACTTAAATTCTCGTTAGGTGAATCGACCAATAAATTTCGCCCTTCCACCATCAATTCAGCTTTCCTCCACGTGCAACAAAGTGACAACCGAAATATGTATAACACGCAAAGAAATTATGCGCCACCACTGAAACGAAATGAAAATGGACCCAAAATGGATATCGCGCGAGGAAACGAGCACAAAAAAATCACTCAATTGTACTTCACAAGTCCCCGAACATCATCAATGAACGAAAGAGGGGAAAAAATCTGATTGATCAAGGGAGAGTGATAGCGCGCCGGAAAGAAAAAAGCTCCAGCCAGATGGATAAATTGAGGATGAACCAATAATAAATTGTATTTATTGATGCATTACGTAGCTAGACAGGAATAAAAAGTGAAGCGTGGGTGGGAGTGAAAGCACGACAAAATGGAAATCCATCAGTGCGAAAAGCGTGTGAAACCCCTCCTCCTTCTCATTCCAGTTTGGGCGTTTTTTACCTCCTCCGTTAGATAAAAGAAAAATTCATAATTGCAATTACGGTCCGACGACGACGGCGACGACGATGCAGCTCCGAAATCTCGGAAAAGCTCAATCTAGCGTCAATTTCGTTCGATTGATTCCTCTTTGCGTCGGCCCCCTTTTTTTTCTTTCGCTCTCACTCCGAATATAATCTTTTGATGCTGTGCTGCAAAAGGCAGCAAATTCCGACTTTTTGCCAGATTCTAGAGACCAAGATTCGCTCGATAAAACTCGTGTGCAGCTTGAATCAATTATCCTGATGGCAGAGGCAACAGCAGCATGCACTTTGTATTTGGCGGGAAAAATCTTGCCTCTTCTCCTTTGGGGTGGTTGTTGATGATGGCAGTTTTTTGCACGATTTTTTGTGGCGCCTTCAGTTGGTGGTATTTTATTGATGAGCGAGAATCTCGTCCAGGTCCTTCTTGTACGGACATCCGGCTGCGACTTCATTAGCCAGACCTTTGATTAGTGCCCGGTGATGAACGAGCAGTTGCTCCAGGGATGCTGAAAAATAGGAGGAAAAAAAAGCAATCGTGAGTAAATCAGCCAACAGTGAATTTTCAACGTTTTTTTTTTTAACAAAATTTAGCAATTTCTGATTTTCCAAACACTTTTATTCAAAGGTTTCAAGACGGTAAAGCCAAATTATGCGTTAATTTTCCCTGAAACGCGCAAGATTACTAAAAAAATTCGAAATATATAACATTCTCCAAAATCAGGCTTCACTGAACACCAAGACCTGGTGCGCCGTGGTGCGGTTTTCGTGTCACTCTAGAAACCAAACCGAGCTGTTTATTGTCACACCATAGCAACTGTACCGAAAGCACCTTGGTACACCACCGGTGCAACCAAACTGTATACCAAGGATGCAACTCAACATATGGTTGATCCAAGTAAACCGGAGGCGACATTATTTTGATTGAGGTTTGTCAGCCATCATTCACAACTTCGGGATGGCCTGGTGGTTGTTGTCTCCGTCTTTTAACCAAGAGGTTCCTGATTCAATCCTGAGTACAAATATTTTTGAGGTTTTTTTTTTCAACATTTGCTGTCAAAATTACTGATTATATACATTTTTTTAAGTAACTTCTTTTAACCTGCGAACAGTTAGAAAATTGAATGGATTTTTGTAGCGGAATAGAGAAAACGTTCCATATTATGCAGGCAGGTTTAAGTGAAAATGCCTATTTCAGGATTATATGCACGAAAAGTTAAAGTTTATATTTCATGACACTACGAAATTCTATTCCTAAAGAATTATTCTAAACAAATAAAAATCATTTTAAAAATAAAATAACAAATGTCGAGATTCGAACCAAGAACCTTTAACTTAATATTGCAGTGCCTTTGACAACCACACCATTAAGAACTGTTGAGTTCAACTGGCTTGCTAGGCATCAAGAGTTCCAAACTTCTCCCGTGTGGTAGGCGCAGAAACCATGTCAGTTTTGTGTACGCGATCCACACCGCCGTCACACCAAACTTCGGTTTCGGTGCACCGATCAAGCTACCAAGATGTGTCGGGTTTGGGTCGTGACGAGAAATGGTGCGCATAGAAAAACCGGTATCATAGCAAACCGTTGTCGCACCCGTCAAAAGGTAAGTCTGTCCAAAATAAATGGCGAAGAAAAGGGAAACTTAAATTTTACAACTGTTTTTTTTTTGTAATTTTTATATATTTTTTATAATTTTTGTAATAGTGTCATTTTTGTCATTTTTGTCATTTTTGTCATTTTTGTCATTTTTGTCATTTTTGTCATTTTTGTCATTTTTGTCATTTTTGTCATTTTTGTCATTTTTGTAATTTTTGTAATTTTTGTCATTTTTGTCATTTTTGTCATTTTTGTCATTTTTGTCATTTTTGTCATTTTTGTCATTTTTGTCATTTTTGTCATTTTTGTCATTTTTGTCATTTTTGTCATTTTTGTCATTTTTGTCATTTTTGTCATTTTTGTCATTTTTGTCATTTTTGTCATTTTTGTCATTTTTGTCATTTTTGTCATTTTTGTCATTTTTGTCATTTTTGTCATTTTTGTCATTTTTGTCATTTTTGTCATTTTTTCATTTTTGTCATTTTTGTCATTTTTGTCATTTTTGTCATTTTTGTCATTTTTGTCATTTTTGTCATTTTTGTCATTTTTGTCATTTTTGTCATTTTTGTCATTTTTGTCATTTTTGTCATTTTTGTCATTTTTGTCATTTTTGTCATTTTTGTCATTTTTGTCATTTTTGTCATTTTTGTCATTTTTGTCATTTTTTTCATTTTTGTCATTTTTGTCATTTTTGTCATTTTTGTCATTTTTGTCATTTTTGTCATTTTTGTCATTTTTGTCATTTTTGTCATTTTTGTCATTTTTGTCATTTTTGTCATTTTTGTCATTTTTGTCATTTTTGTCATTTTTGTCATTTTTGTCATTTTTGTCATTTTTGTCATTTTTGTCATTTTTGTCATTTTTGTCATTTTTGTCATTTTTGTCATTTTTGTCATTTTTGTCATTTTTGTCATTTTTTCATTTTTGTCATTTTTGTCATTTTTGTCATTTTTGTCATTTTTGTCATTTTTGTCATTTTTGTCATTTTTGTCATTTTTGTCATTTTTGTCATTTTTGTCATTTTTGTCATTTTTGTCATTTTTGTCATTTTTGTCATTTTTGTCATTTTTGTCATTTTTGTCATTTTTGTCATTTTTGTCATTTTTGTCATTTTTGTCATTTTTGTGTTTTTAGTTTTTAGTGTTTAGTTTTTAGTTTTTAGTGTTTAGTGTTTTGTGTTTAGTGTTTAGTGTTTAGTTTTTAGTTTTTAGTTTTTAGTTTTTAGTTTTTAGTTTTTAGTTTTTAGTTTTTAGTTTTTAGTTTTTAGTTTTTAGTTTTTAGTTTTTAGTTTTTAGTTTTTAGTTTTTAGTTTTTAGTTTTTAGTTTTTAGTTTTTAGTTTTGTGTTTTTAGTTTTTAGTTTTTAGTTTTTAGTTTTTAGTTTTTAGTTTTTAGTTTTTAGTTTTTAGTTTTTAGTTTTTAGTTTTTAGTTTTTAGTTTTTAGTTTTTAGTTTTTAGTTTTTAGTTTTTAGTTTTTAGTTTTTAGTTTTTAGTTTTTAGTTTTTAGTTTTTAGTTTTTAGTTTTTAGTTTTTAGTTTTTAGTTTTTAGTTTTTAGTTTTTAGTTTTTAGTTTTTAGTTTTTAGTTTTTAGTTTTTAGTTTTTAGTTTTTAGTTTTTAGTTTTTAGTTTTTAGTTTTTAGTTTTTAGTTTTTAGTTTTTAGTTTTTAGTTTTTAGTTTTTAGTTTTTAGTTTTTAGTTTTTAGTTTTTAGTTTTTAGTTTTTAGTTTTTAGTTTTGTACAACAGTTTTCTCCGTACAGTTACAACATTTTTTTTCTCAAATCAAAACTCAAAGTTTCAACGACTCTCAATCAGAACTAATCCACCTAATTGGTTCTACCAAAACAGGCGTTCCCATCATTCCAACATCAAAGAAGCGACCTACCCAGAATCGCCTTCCGCAGCTTCAGTTCCGGATTCTCCAGGTGCAAAAACATCGTTGGCACAATCTGTCTCAGCACGTCGTCCCACCGGCCAGCTTCGTCTGCACCTTCTGCTGCAATCTGCAACCGGCCCAAACACGTGGCCGCCAGTTCGCGGACCTCTCCGCTAGGATCATCCAACCGGGCCATGATGGCGTAAGCCAGAGGCTTCAGATGTTCCACGCCAAGTGGGCCCATTGCGAGTAGTGTCCGAAGGGCGTAGGCACGCGTCGGAATGCCGTTGTCTTCGATTAGCCCAACCAGGGCGATGATTTGGCTGGGCAGGACGGTTGTGAACTATGGAAAAGATAAAGATTAAAAACTGATCACAGACAAGAAAAGAGCTCATCGATTCCGGTTTAGGGTACAAACGCTTTCATTATTGTTATGACTGTTGCTTTTCCCAACTGTATGGACTCATGTACTTATTCCGCACGACCTTTGTCCGGAATTGGATCCGAAATGCGATTCTATACAACAAGTGTGACCAAACTACGATTTCGTGGCAAAGTTCGCACCAGTCGGGAAAACTTTTCCCCTTTTGGGTTCGCTGAAAAGAGTCCCCAAAACATCCCCACAAACAGCTGTGCCACCGTTCCTCCTCAAACTTCCGTAGAGCCAGTTGCATCCCGCCGCGTGGAAAAGTACAAAACGCAATTTCAACGCGCGTGCGAGCACACACCAACCAACAATCATAACCATTTTCGTTAAACCCGCCAACTCGTTCCAGTTTTGCCCTCCACAAAATAGAGGCAATAGTGAAAGGGTGCACTATTCGTTCTTTGGAGTGGAAATTCCGAAGCAACCCTTCGTGCAGTGGCAATGTAACCAGCTTTGCGATGGCTACCGTCAAATTGAGTTTCTCTGTAAATTAATTAGAAAATAAACGTCAATTTTTTAATGAGCAAAAAAACAAACAAATATCCACTATCTACATATTATGATTTTTTTTTAAAGTTACAACGATTTACATTAATTTCACTCTCCCTTCTCCTTCACTCGAGAAAGGACGTTATGGTTTTGCTAAACGAAATATCATAACACGACCACATTATCCTTTTAACTCCTACCACGCGTCATCACCGTCGTCATAGGACACTTTCGTACATTCCCTCTCTCTCTTGTAAAAGTGAAACACTTGTCCACTTTCTCTGGGCTACCCGGAAAACTTCAAGCGCCACCCTTAACGTTAAATGCAATAATGTAAAGTAGGTGGGGGGGGAGGATGAAAATTGCAATCCTTGTCCCACAGCTTCCGTGAATACTACCCTTCAACAAAGCTGACTACTTGGCAAGCTAGGTTCCGGAACCTTGACGTGGAATGCGGTGGTACTTTATAAAAACAACACACCCGTGACCCTGGAGTAGACCAACCAAGTACACCAACGAGTAGAGCAACTTTTTGTGAACATTTCTGTTTATTTTCACTTTTACTAAAAGTTATTCTATTCCTTTTACAAGCATTTAAAAAAAATATTTCCCAAATGTATTCTAATCAGACGAGAATGCATTGGGCCACGCCCATTTTCCTATTTTCAGCTTAGTTCTTTTTTCTTCCAGCGCTCTTTAGGGTCTGCTTAGTGCTGCCAAATTGATGAAATTTTAAGCGAACACTCACGAAAAGTATTTATAGAAAAAGTTTCCTGGCATCACTGGCTCACTCCAACAGGCGCTGCTGCTGGTGTTGGTGGCCACCCTTTGTTCTTTATTTGCCTTCAATTCTCGCTCGTTTTCTTCATCCTTCGATTGGAATGGGTCGTCAAATTTGAAACGTCAAAAGACTTGGCGCGTTTGTTTTTTTGATGGCGCTTGCTAATTATTTACATGTTTCGGGATTATTTTTCAAGTGAGTGACTAACTAATGTTCAAAAGAACATGTTGCCGGTAGTTGGAAGCAATTTCATATCTTAAGCGCTTTGAAAACGTTAGCGCAAGTGAAAAGATATTGATGGCGACTTTCGTTAAGCAGTTAAGCTCTCATCTTGCGTGTGGATGTGTGTGCAAACAAAATTATGAGAAATGGTCTCGCAAAATAGAAATTATGATCAAAAGTGCATTAAATTTGATCTTTTTGGCCAGTAAGTGGCATACATTTGCGGTTTACTCGAGGCGGTGCTGTTGCTGGTAAGTTTATAGCCTTAATAGTATTTTTGGAGCTTTAATCGAGCATCAAACTCTCCATATGACGAAGATAAGTGTTTGATTAGAAAGGGTATATTTCCCCTAGCACGACATTTGGTTTGCTGCCTGATACTAAATTTAACCTCACTTTTGTTCGTGTTCGAACACGCAATTCATGAGCTTTTCTATGGATTCTGTCCCTTTTGAAATTTTAGTCTTCAGGGGCTGTTTGGGAGAGACTTTGAAAACTACTATTTTCTTGTTTATTTTTTTAACAGCTGTAAAAATCGGTAGTACGAAATTGCAACTTTTTTTTCCAAACTCTTTAGATTTCAGTTTACCGTGAAAAATTGAACCTCCGCAATTCTCTACGAAATCAGGCGACATTACGCATTTTTTTTATTTTGTTTTTTTTTTTATTTTATTCAAATTCTGTGGGCGCATTCTCTGTGACCAAATAAGCTATTTTGTGTCATTTGTTTACCCATACATCTATATATATATATATATATAAAAATTCGATGGTTTTGTTCGAACGCGAATCAATTCAACACGGAACGTCGGATCGAGGTGCTCTTTGTTGCGTTGGGTTCGTATAAGCACAAGGAAGGTTCTTACGCCAAAAAGTTACAATGTTGGCCACTCTGGAACAGATTCCGGAAAATCTGCAGATTGTATGGGAAACGGTTCAAATATACCAATTTTGATCATAGGAGGCTTCAAGATAAGTTCGAAGAAAAATAATACAAAATGTCAAAAGGTTTAGACAAAGAGAAGGGAAAAAAAATCAAAAAAGGGCAAGACGAAGTTTGCCGGGAAGAGCTTGTATTTTATATAATTTTGGCAGTTGTCCATACAAAAATGATACGTAAATATTCGAAAATCTGTGTTTTTGAAGGAATTTTCTGATCGATTTGGTGTCTTCGGCAAAGTGTTAGGTATTGATGAGGACTGTTTCGAAAAAAATTAGGAACATGGATAAATAGTTTTTGCTGGTTTTTAAATTAAATTTCACAAAAAAAAACAATTTTTCAAAATCCAAAATCCGTTAATTTTGGAAAATATTTTTTCGAAAAGTTAGAGAATTTCCTAAAATTCGGTCTTAGTAACATTAAAGAACATTGGACCTCTGGTTGCTGCAATTTCGTAGTACCGATTTTTGGTAAATTTTTGTTTATTTAGACAGAAGGATTACCGAACTAAACTTAACCGATTTTTCAACTAACGAATTCGGTAAAGAAATCTAAATGTGTTGTGTTGTGCTTTAATTTTTTGCAATTTTGAAAAAGTTGAATGAAGAAAAAGCACGCCTGAAAACAATTTTTTCATTATATGAGAAAAAAAAATCTACAATATATGAGTTTTTTTAAAAGGTCCAATAAACATTTTCTAAAAAAATTTAATTGGACCATTAAAAAAAAAACTCTAGAATTGTCTCTATCAAATTTTGTTATTCGAAACAATAAGTTGCTTAGTAAGGCCTCTAAATGAATTTATATTGTGCAAAATGAGTTTTTCTCATAAGCCCTAATTTTTCAACCTTTTTTAATTGTCAACATTTTCATTGTCGAATTGTGAAACATTAATAATTGTTTTCTGCTTTTTTCACATAAAAATATTTTTATAATTTATTAAAAATACATTTTTTTTAAACATTTGTCCAACGAAGTTCACCGAGTTGGATAAATACGAAGAGTGCTGAAAAAATCAAGTTTTGCAACGAGTTCCATACAACATTTTTTGCAATTCCGAAAAACACCCATTGAGTTAAATTTTAAGTCAAATTAATCGTTTAAATCAAAAAAAAAATGTTGAAAAGTGTTACTTTTCAGCATTGATTTTGAAAAGTGTTGCTATTCGATTTTGTTATTTTTGGTACTGAAAAGTAGGCTATTTCGTCGTTAAAGAATGACAGGAAAAGTAAGTAGTTTCACGACGGAATTGCAAAAAGAACTTTTCGATTGCAGATAGAAAAAAAATTCTAAAAATAACGTCAAAATAACTGTTTCGCCTTTGTTCACGTTTTTTTTTAAATTCATTTTTTTTTAAATTCAATTGTGCCATAGAGTAGAGCGGGGTTAAGGTACGCACCTAATGACAATCATTCTGTCACCGGTGACCATAGTTCAGTTTTTAAATGGGGGTTGTTTTTTACCCCAAATTGAGATAAATTCATGTAAATTTACTTATTTGAACTAAGTAGTACTTATAATACAAAGGTTTCATTTTTAGGGTTAAACACCTAACTATTTTTGCATTAGTTATATTTTTAGGTCCGACTTTGTCAGAAATACTTTTAGTGATTTTAAATCAATACTATCAGAACTAAAAGTTCTATTTTTTTAGCATGAGCAAGACCATGAGAGACCACCCATGGTTGTCCTTCTCCGTTACTGAACAGGACCCTAATATCCTATCAGTCGTTGGGCACCAACGGCGCCCGCCATGTCAGTTTGTAGATCTCGGGGAGATGGGATGGGAATGTTAGTTTGCACAGGTTGCTACCAAGAATTGGTCACATTTTTTTTTTCATGCATAAAAATATTTTCAAAATTATAAACTCATGTTTCAAAACGTCAAAATCATTGTTTTTTTTTTGCATTGTGCTTTGTATTGTGTATGATTTACGGAAATGTAAGGCCTTGTCCTTCTTCAAACGGCATCTCATTTCTCATTGGATGATTTCACACCATCTGGCCATCATTAATGACAAAGGTGCAATATTGTTACATTATCTAGCGAAAACGTGGCGAACCCTTCAAAGGGTTGCACCTTCTCCAACTAAAAGGGTGCTCTTTCGATGCTGTGTGTAACTTTACTTACGGTCAAACGATCCACTCCCTGGGACATCGAGCAGAGGCAGGCCGTGGCCATCGCGCGGATGCTTTCGGCGCTGCGACCGGCCGCCCACACCAGGTACGGTGCAATTAGTTCTGCAAGGGGTAAAAAGGGGGGAACAGAGAAAGGGATGAGTAATTGAGTGAACCGGCAAAGTAAGTAAGTAAAGATGATGACGAAAGTGTTTCAACTGCAAATTAAGGGAAAAGTGCGGTTTAAGTTTTTGAAAGGGAAGTAGAAAGGACACTTGGGATGCAATTTTAAATTTGGGATCGCCGTAAGAAAATTTGCTTTCAGGTAACTAGTAACTTGTAATTCCCAACAGCCCTCAATTCAACTCAATCACTTTGTTTTATAAACATTGAAAAGAAACGTTCCTTTTTCACGATACATCGCTCTCTAAAAGAAGCTACAAACCTTCGATGAAAGCCCGCACTAGCTGCAACTGTTCCTCCCCGGGGACGCCCACCATGGAGTCGCTCCACCGCAGCATAGCCTAAACGCCACACGAAACAAAGAAAAGGAAATTTAGATTTATTGACATCCGTGCCAAACCAACACCACTCACGATAGAAATCGAGCTGAACAGCTTGATTTGGCCCTGGGGAATCGCATGCCCAAGTGCGACGGCCAACGTGGAGCACAGCTCGCGGTGATACGCCGGCCGGAATCCGCACACAAACACGATTCCCGCCAGCAGCATGATGGATTCCGCGTCGTCCGAGTTGGCCGCCTCCAGATTGTCCAGCGTGGCGAGCACGCCGGCGAGGTGGGTGTTGTGAAGGAGTTCCGGTTGAGGGTTCAAGGTGGCGAGGATTTCTAGGGCGCGGTCCCGAATCTGCATTGAGTCTTCGTAGGAAATGGCGGCCACTTTGAGTAGGGTTGTGTAGAGTTGATTTTCAGTTTTAAGGCGATCTTTCTCGTTGGCGAGACCTTCAATTTCGTTGCTGACAAATACGCGATTGAAATCAACCGTGAGAACTTCGCAAAAATCGAGCAACGCCGCCTGGTAGTCTTCTCGCTTTTGGTGGCATATTTCCGAATCGGTCAGCAAGCCAGCAATCTTACTCAAATCCTTCAACCTATCCAACCCACTGCTTTCATACATCGCCCTCAAACACCTCAAATGGCCCAAAGTGTGAAACTTTCTAAACTCAACCAACGCATGCTTGCTCCACGTATCGTACTCAAGCAAAATCCCGCACAACCGCGCAACCCGCAGCGCTTCCGCCGCCACTTCCCTGTCCGAGTCCATGCACGTTTTGGCCAGCACCGGATTCGTCTCCATAAACAGCGTCGAAAAGCCCCGCTCAGCGTGCAGAACCACCAGCTTGAGCAGCTTCGTCGCGTGCAACCGGATGTCCTCCTTCCACTCTTCCATTTCGTGCAGGATCAGATTCACGATCGCCAAACTGCGCTGCACAATCGCCCGGCAGGCCAGCGTCGGACGCTCGTACTCGGCGGCCGGATAGTTGGGCACCGGTTTGTCGATTAGCTTAATTTTAGCGAGTTCGGTTTCGTTTTCCGTGTAGTACAGCTCGCCGGCTTCCTTCCAGCGCGCGAGGATGTCTTCGCGCACTTCGGGCGTGTCGTCCGTGAGGCTGAAAGGGATCAGTTTAACATGTTTGAGTCGTAAAATCGGTGCTTTCTTTTTTACTTTTTCTGGGTTTTGCCATTTTTGAATCATTCAACAAATTTTGATTTTTTCAAAACCTTACGAACTTTTAGTTCGTGTTTCAGAAAAACAATTTTGTCAAAGAGTATACTATTTGAAAATTGAAAAAGCTTTCTCAGGATCCAATTGGAGAGTCTTGAATTTAAATATGAACTGACTTGTTCATGGCAGTAATGAGATAATATCATATCTCAGTCCGTTTTTGGCCAAATGCCACTAAATTTATATGATGAGCAGTTGAAATTGTGTAATTTAAAACTCTCAAAAAAGATTATTAAAATATGTACATGTAATCTAAAATGCATTCAAAAAATGTCGCTGGTCCATAAATAAAAAAAACTGAACTAAATTTTGTTTAAAAAAAAAATGTGAAAACGCAATTAAAAAAACCAGAGGAGAGAAGTAATTTTTTTTGTACGACCAAGTCAGTCAGTAAGTTTAATTAGTGAATAAGTAAGTGGTTCAGCGAGCTGTTTTAGTACATGTTTCTGTAACTTTTTTTGCTTAAACTGATTTTTTTATATTTCCAGAGGTCAAATAAATCAAATTTCAAATATTGTTGTGCTTTCTGGGTGTTTTTGAAACCTCTTAGGGTAATTTTTGTATTTTTTTGTAATTTTTGTAATTTTTGTAATTTTTGTAATTTTTGTAATTTTTGTGATTTTTGTAATTTTGGTCATTTTGGTCATTTTGGTCATTTTGGTCATTTTGGTCATTTTTGTAATTTTTGTAATTTTTGTAATTTTTGTAATTTTTGCAATTTTTGTAATTTTTGTAATTTTTGTAATTTTTGTAATTTTTGTAATTTTTGTAATTTTTGTAATTTTTGTAATTTTTGTAATTTTTGTAATTTTTGTAATTTTTGTAATTTTTGTAATTTTTGTAATTTTTGTAATTTTTGTAATTTTTGTAATTTTTGTAATTTTTGTAATTTTTGTAATTTTTGTTATTTTTGTAATTTTTGTGATTTTTGTAATTTTTGTGATTTTTGTAATTTTTGGGATTTTTTGTCATTTTTGAAATTTTTGTAATTTTTGTAATTTTTGTAATTTTTTTAATTTTTGTAATTTTTGTAATTTTTGTAATTTTTGTAATTTTTGTAATTTTTGTAATTTTTGTAATTTTTGTAATTTGTGTAATTTTTGTAATTTTTGTAATTTTTGTAATTTTTGTAATTTTTGTAATTTTTGTAATTTTTGTAATTTTTGTAATTTTTGTAATTTTTGTAATTTTTGTAATTTTTGTAATTTTTGTAATTTTTGTAATTTTTGTAATTTTTGTAATTTTTGTAATTTTTGTAATTTTTGTAATTTTTGTAATTTTTGTAATTTTTGTAATTTTTGTAATTTTTGTAATTTTTGTAATTTTTGTAATTTTTGTAATTTTTGTAATTTTTGTAATTTTTGTAATTTTTGTAATTTTTGTAATTTTTGTAATTTTTGTAATTTTTGTAATTTTTGTAATTTTTATAATTTTTGTAATTTTTGTAATTTTTGTAATTTTTGCAATTTTTGCAATTTTTGTAATTTTTGTAATTTTTGCAATTTTTGTAATTTTTGTAATTTTTGTAATTTTTTTAATTTTTGTAATTTTTGTAATTTTTGTAATTTTTGTAATTTTTGTAATTTTTGTAATTTTTGTAATTTTTGTAATTTTTGTAATTTTTGTAATTTTTGTAATTTTTGTAATTTTTGTAATTTTTGTAATTTTTGTAATTTTTGTAATTTTTGTAATTTTTGTAATTTTTGTAATTTTTGTAATTTTTGTAATTTTTGTAATTTTTGTAATTTTTGTCATTTTTGTAATTTTTGTAATTTTTGTAATTTTTGTAATTTTTGTATTTTTTGTAATTTTTGTAATTTTTGTAATTTTTGTAATTTTTGTAATTTTTGTAATTTTTGTAATTTTTGTAATTTTTGTAATTTTTGTAATTTTTGTAATTTTTGTAATTTTTGTAATTTTTGTAATTTTTGTAATTTTTGTAATTTTTGTAATTTTTGTAATTTTTGTAATTTTTGTAATTTTTGTAATTTTTGTAATTTTGGTAATTTTGGTAATTTTGGTAATTTTTGTCATTTTGGTAATTTTGGTAATTTTGGTAATTTTGGTCATTTTGGTCATTTTGATCATTTTGGTCATTTTGGTCATTTTGATCATTTTGGTCATTTTGGTCATTTTGGTCATTTTGGTCATTTTGGTCATTTTGGTCATTTTGGTCATTTTGGTCATTTTGGTCATTTTGGTCATTTTGGTCATTTTGGTCATTTTGGTCATTTTGGTCATTTTGATCATTTTGGTCATTTTGGTTATCTGGTCATTTTGGTAATTTTCGTCATTTTGGTCATTTTGGTCATTTGGGAATTTTGGTAATTTTGGTAATTTTGGTCATTTTGGTCGTTTTGGTCATTTTGGTCATTTTGGTCATTTTGGTCATTTTGGTCATTTTGGTCATTTTGGTCATTTTGGTCATTTTGGTCATTTTGGTCATTTTGGTCATTTTGGTCATTTTGGTCGTTTTACAAACAAATTTGACCTAAACGGGTATTTATACTCGAGAAAAAAACTAGTTTTTTTATTCGTACAGCCATCTTGAAGATGGAAACTGCAAAATGTCGTCAAACGACCAACCACTGCAAATTTCCAAACCAGACTGAAGTACTGGCCCCGATCATTCCAGGATCATTTCAAGAGCGTACACACACACATACGGTTCCTCGTTTTTTATTTCTTGACTTTTTTTTGATAAGGTCCTATAAACAAAAGTAAACATTGAGTGTATCCCGCTTACTCCGATGAACTTTGACATAATGTGTGAAAGGGATACACTCAATGTTTACATTTGTTTATAGGACCTTATCAAAAAAAGTCAAGATTTGTTTTTAGAGCGTAACCGACCCGACGCTCATCACTTGCGCCCGCCGTGCATACATCGCAGCAATCGATGACTTCGTTCGTTGTCGCACACTAGCACGTAATTTGTTTTGCTGACCGGTACAAAATTTAACCTCAATCTTTTTCGTGTACGTTTACGCAATACATGCGCACGTAAATAACTCTATCGAATTTCGACTCCAACATTTCAAATGGCCAAATATAATTTGTAGCACTTCAATCGCAGATGTAATTTTGCATAATATTGCCTATCCTCGTCTCATTCTCTACATACAATAAAGCAAAACTCACCAATTCAGCACCAGCGGCAAAATTCTCGAAAACAACGAGTACCGATCCCGCAACTTAACCAGCATCATGCACCCAACCCGCCCGCAAGCCCTCCTCACAAACGGAACCGAATCCATCAACAGCGGCGACATGTCCACGATGATCCGCATCGCGCAGTCCGAGTTGGAGTGAATGTGCAACGCCAACTGGCCGAGCGCATCGATGGCCGCAATCCGGTTCGCCGAATGGCGATGCTTCAGCGCAGTGCTCGCCGGTCCAACGAGCGCTTCCGCCCGGTAGTGCATACTCGGCGTAGATTGCGCCAGCAGCTGGACCAACTCGCAGCTCTGTTTCTGCGCGGCTGGGAACGGATCGCGTAACGTTTTGGCCAGAATGTCGACGAGGTTGTCGTAGGATTTAAGCAGCGGGTCGCCGCGGGCGCCGTCTGGGTCGGCATACTTGCGTACGATTTCTTCCAGTTGTTCGAGGAGTTGGAGACGGATTTCTTCGCTGTCCTCGATGGTTTCGGCTTGGCCAAGGCGGCGTGTCACCACCGGGATGATGTAGCTTAGGTAGAAGTCGTTCGGGGGGAGTTTTTGGAGCAGTTCCGAGACCAGCGTGATGGCCAGGTTTCGAACCATCTCGAAGCGGTCGGCATAGCAACGCAGAATGTGCAGGTACGTTTCGTCGAACAGGGACGGGGCCTGTTCCGGGCTGAGGTCTTTGTGGACCAGTTCGAGCATGTCCTTGAGGGCATGCTGGCGGACCATCCGCTCCTGGCTTTGGACGTTGGTGCAGAAGGACTCGATGAGGGATTTGAGGTCACTTTCTGTCATTTTTTCACGGTTCTGGAACCAATTTTACGTCGTACACGGGGGAAGAACAGGTTGACTGGAATAACACAATTTCAGCAGTAACTATGGCAACATATTTTTTTAAAGAACTAAAAAAGACCGGCGAAACATGAACGCGCGCACGTGTGCTGTTTGTTGATGTTTACAAACCTCTCTTGAACAGGCGTCGTTGGGTGATGAAAAGGGGTGGTGGGTGAAGATGAGGGAATAACGTTGTCGGAGTTGTATCAAGGTATTGAATGCCATGGAGTAAAAATTTAAAATTTAACCTTAAACTTAAATCTAATAATGTGTATTGCCTTCCTATTTTGAAGGGGTTTCCTAATAATATTATAATTTTTTTTTTAAATAAATTCTAGAGCAAATTTTCATAAGGTCCTATTCGACAAAAGTAGGCAAACTGAGTTATTTATTGCAATTCCACGGCGTGTTTATAGTCATCACTACTTTCAAAAGTGT
This sequence comes from Culex pipiens pallens, assembly GCF_016801865.2. NCBI lineage: Eukaryota > Metazoa > Arthropoda > Insecta > Diptera > Culicidae > Culex > Culex pipiens. The sequence continues at coordinate 173,850,386 of NC_068939.1, forward strand.
CTTATAGGAAATTTTCTCAGCTTTCCAATGCTTCTAAGAGCGAAATGTTTCATCGGGAAATTTCTGAGATATCTCTATTTAAGTTTTTTCTTTTAAAATCCTTGATCGATTATTGGAAACATTTAAATAACAGTCCAGGAAACTTGCCAAATGATGTGTTTCATGTGTCTTTTACTCATCAAAATTTGCAGAATAAGACAACAAACAACTTTGTAGAAGGTTGCAAACCGCTAAACATTTTGAAAATTTTGTTTTAACCGATTTTTTGAATATGTGGGATTTATTCAAATATTAAAATAATAAAACCGTATTGAAATATTATTTTTTCAAGAACAAATAGATTATTACAAAATTGTTGTGTACAAATAACACCGGTCTGCTCTGATTCAGCTTGGAATTAGCTGATACAACCGAAATTTCTACAGGTTTGAGATTGATAGGGTATTACAAGATTTTTATGAATAAATATCATATTTCCTTAATCAAACACTAACCAGTTGCATGGATACAAAACATGTTTAATACTTGAAATTAAACTGCAAATTACTGTTGCTAGCTTTAGGAGAAATACTTTTCATTAGTATGAAATGATCGTTTTATTTTTTTTTTTGTATTAAATGATCAAGGAATTATCAATATTTTAGAAGTTTATAAGACTCTCATCTTCAATCTCTTTTTTGAAAAAATATATATATTTCTTAATTTTTGTTCAAATAGTTTGGAAAGAAAGTCTCTGTTTGGTTTTTTTTTTGTTAAAATATTATTTAATTTTTTTTTCAAACAAAAAAAAAAGTTTGTGACGGTGTTTTCAGCATTCTGAATTGGAAGACTCGAGTTTTATTGCTACTTTTAAGTGCATTTTCAACAGAAAACATTTTATAAAATTTTATCTTTATTTTATACTCATGAAAATATGACTTTTGAAGCTTGCTACAGTAATATGTAGTACATTTTCGATTTCAAATCATATTTGTATTTATGTTCCAGGTTAATGTTTGCTTAAGAAAATATCAAATTTATTCATTAAAATTCAATAATAACATTAACAATCACAAACCTGCCAATGTTTCGGTTGAACAAGGTAAATCAGAGTGATATTTGTACACAAAAAAATATGTAATTATCTAATATTTCTTGCAAAAAATATATTTTTACACTGTTTTATGATTTTAATTTCTGAATAAATCCCATATATTCAAAAACTTGGACAAAACATAATTTTCAAAATGTTTAGCGGTTTGCAACCTTCTACAAAGTTGTTTCTTGTCTTACTCATCAAAATGTGCAAACATTTTGATGAGTAAATGACACATGAAACACATCATTTGATAAGTTTTCTGAACTGTTAGTATAAAGTTTCCAATAAATAATAAAGGAATTTAAAACCAAAAAACCTAAAATAGAGATATCTCAGAAATCTCCCGATGAAACATTTCGCTCTTAGAAGCATTGGAAAGCTGAGAAAATTTCCTATAAGACACATTTGAAAGTAGCGATGACTATTTTTTCCTGATAAGGTTGTTCTAGAAAACACGCCGTGAATTCCTATTTTGAAGGGGTTTCCTGTGGGTTTCCTAATAATATTATAAATTTTTATTTTTTCTAAATAAATTATTTCAAGTGCCTTCCCCATTTACAAACAACTCCGACACTACTCTGCTGACTTCGTACTTTGACAGATGGACCCAATTTTTTTTCTCTCTCTCGCGACGCAACGGACACAACCCCCTTATTTGACGTCGACGTCGCAGCTTTTGTTTTCATATCTCACCACCACCACCAACACCACCCACTCTGACGACGACGATCTCCTTTGTTTTGTGTTGCTTGAGCAAAAAGTCGAATGCGCAACAGAACCAGCAGTGTCGATCGTTTCTTGCTGATTTAGCAGATATTTCTTGGTGATTCATTGGTTTGCGGAGCGTGCAGCAGCAGTAGCGAATGCGAAGCAGCCCCCAATGATATGCCTCGGAGCGCCCAAGAGGAGTTCCCGACCTGGGTAAGTCTTGAAAAAAGTGGGCCACGGAAGTGTTTGTGATTCATGGCGATTGTTTTTCCTTCAGGTCGGATTCGTGTTTATCTTCAATTTGATCGTTGGAACCGGAGCGTTAACGCTCCCTTCCGCCTTCAGCCACGCGGGATGGGTTCTGGGCTCGGTGTTGATTGTGGTGCTGGCCTTTGCCAGTTACATGACCGTGACGTTCGTGATCGAGACGATGGCCTGTGCGAATGCCATTCAGAATTGGAAGCGGTTGCAGTTCATCAAAAGGGACCGTGTCCTGGAGCACGATGAGGACAGCAACGTGGAAACGATGACGGAACCGTTGCTGGTCGGTGGTGCTGGTTCCGGCTCTGTGGTGGACGATAATCTGACGGACGCGAGCGTGGAACACATGCCGCTGAACATAATGTACTGCCGGAACCAGTATTACAGCCTGTCGAGCAAGATTGAGCTCGGGGAGATGGCGAATCTGTTCTTTGGCCGGGTTGGACGGTTTCTGTTTTACTTCTGTCTGGCGGTTTATCTGTACGGAGACCTGAGCATTTACTCGGCGGCCGTGGCCAAAAGCTTGCGGGATGTAATCTGTGTTCACAACCACTCGGGCAACGACACTGACGGCGACGACGTGACGATCCGCTGCTGGGAGGACAGCGCCCTGTCCCGGTTCGACACGTACCGTCTCTGTTTGATCGCGTTCATCGGCGTGCTTGGCCCGTTTGCGTTCTTCAACGTGCAGAAGACCAAATATCTCCAACTGGTGACGGTTCTGTTCCGCTGGCTGGCCTTCACCGTGATGATTAGCATTGCCGTGCATCGCCTCTTTGCCGCGCAGTCCTCCCAAGACCCGCCAATCATCCCCAAGCGGGCCGACGTCAACGGCATTCCGTACCTGATCGGCACCTGCATCTACTCGTTCATGTGCCATCACTCACTGCCCAGTCTGCTGACGCCGATCGCCAACAAGCGCAAGCTCAAATCGCTCATCTCGGCCGACTACGGACTCATCGCCGCGTTCTACCTCTCCCTAGCGCTCACCGGAATATTCGCATTCGCTGACATCAAGGACCTGTACACGCTCAACTTTGTCCCCAACTCGGACCAGGACAGCGGCTTCCTCAAAGCGATCGAGTACTTCCTCGCGCTCTTCCCCGTCTTCACCCTGTCCGCCAGCTTCCCGATCATCGCCATCACCCTGCGCAGCAACCTCCAAACCCTCTTCCTCGACACGACCCAACTCGAGTCGTACAACTTCTTCCTGCGGCGCGTCTTCTTCCCCCTCCTCGCCATCCTACCCCCCATCGTGATCTGCTTCTTCACCGAGAGTGTCATCTCGCTCGTCGGTTTCACCGGATGTTACGCCGGAACCGGAATCCAGTACCTCATCCCGGTGTTTTTGGTCTACTCGGCGAGGCGCACGTGCGAGGCCATGATCGGCCGCGGCATCATCAACGACTTCCGGAGCCCGTTCAAGGGCAACTTTTGGCTGGTGGCGATCGTCAGCTGGACTGCGGCGTGCCTCGTGCTCGTCACGATCGATCTCATGAAGTGAATGGGCAGGTGTGTGGGCAGGTGAGTTTATCATTATTATTATTTTTTTTGTTTTATAATTTAATTTAAATTTAGCATAGGAAACATTTCTTTTAGAAAACCTCGAAAATGTCTAAGAAATTATCAAAAAATCATTCTGGTCTCGAAAAATGCTACAATTCCACAAGTGTCTCAGTCGAGGTTGTTAATCGGCGGTAATCTTATCGCTGATAATGGACCGATAATTTGAAAAATCCTTCTAAAATCGACTTCATTCAACCATATCATGTTAAGTTTTCAATGCTTTCACGAAGAATATATTTTTTGAAAATGTAGTTAGTTTCAAAGTATAAATAGTTATTCAAAATTGTTCACAAATTACCGCATTTTTTCGAAAGTAAATTTCCATAATTTACAACATAGGTATCAACAAAGCGAAATTTTGTAAGATTTTTCACTTTATTAGATTTTTTTTAGGAAAATACCCAAATTTTCACAATATACCGTACTTTTAAAATACTCAAATTTTCAAAATATGCAATATGGGTGTTAAACGAAGCGAAATTTTGCATGCTTCAAACATACATTAAAATGTTGTATGCTTCATATAATTTTTTTTATAAAAATTTGACAATTTAAAAAAATTACGATATTTTGTGAAAATTTAGTGATTTACAAAAATAAATTAATAAAGTGAAAATGCATTCACAATTTTGCTGCATTAGCAAATCTTTAAATTTTGAGTATTTTTGAAAAATACGGTATTTTGTGACTTTTTTAGTTTTTTAACGAAAAAAACTTTGATGAAGTGAAAAGATTTGATACTCATGTTTCAAATTTAGAAAATTTTAGTATTTTCGAATAATACGTTATTTTGTGAAAACTTTATTATTTTCCTAAAAACTCTAATAAAGTGAAAAAGCATAAAAAAAATGTCGCTTCATTTGGTACCCAACACATATTGTAAATTATAGAAATTTGAGTACTTTCAAAAAAATGCGGAATTTTGTGAACAATTTTGAGTATTTATACTTTGATGAAACTTTGTCCATGCATTCCCTTTGTCAAAAGAGGCCATTTTGCATTATTAGTTTTTCCGAACAAGTCTCCCTAAAATTTTGCGGGCTGGTCTTACAAATTGAGTGTGTGTATTTATCAAAATCTGTATTTTGAGAAGGACTTTTCAAACTTTTGAAGAATAAAAGGTTCCTCAAAAAAAAGTTCATCTCGTCTTTTTTATATTTTGCAATTCAAAAATATTTCATAAATGAAAAGCGTCCCTGCAAACTATTTTCGCAAATCTCTTTGGCTCCGCAATTTTTTGTCTTTTTGGAGTGTTGTTCGGAGTGCATGTTGCTGAGATACTAACTCTTAAAGTTTATAATTTTGGAAAAATGATTTTCTCAGTGTCGTTTAGAACCCCTCTTTTCGAATGACGATACCTCGGATACTATTGGTTCATTTTTCATTGTTGAAAATGAAACGATGTTGATTTTTTCTATTCTTTTCGAAGTTTTTTTTTAAGTCAAGCATTTGATTAGAGCTTAAAACCACTTGGTATGGATACACTCAAACCCCGGTGGTTGGTCACTTTTTCGTTTGACACTTTTTTAGTTTGTACCCCGTTGGTTGGTCAAAATCAAACTAAAAAGTGACGAACTGTCACTTTTTACACAGCGCTCACGCACACTATCAAAACAAACCCTAGGTTGTGTGTGTGAACTCCATGTAAAAGGGGTGTCAAACTAAAAAGTGACCCCGTTCGTTTGACAACAGTTGGTGTCAAACCATCGGGGTTTGAGTGTATTTTTAAATGATGATGAAGATGAATCGATAAACTCCAAATAACAAAACGCTCAAAAACGGAAAGAAAGAAAGATGAAAGCGACTTTCAATTTTGAACCGTCTTGAGAAATTTATAATCTACTTAGTAGTTTGAAAATTTTACTTAGCATCACTGATTGCTATTAATATTTAAAACAAACAAGTTATAACAAAATTAAACAACCATATATTTAAAAATTAAAATTAAAAAAAATCTAAAACTTAAACATATTCAGAAATGAAAAACTGATTTTAATATTCCATGCCTATTTTTCAATTTTTTTAAACAAAAAGTATCACAAAATACTTTATAAATTGTTAATGTCATGCTACTGGAAGTGGTGGTTAAAAAAAAAAGTTATAAAATTCAAACAAAAAAAAAACACAAAAATAAAAAAAATAAAATTGGCCCGAAAAATCAAGGGAAATTTTTTTTTTTTTTCGAAAAACATCAAAATTTCAATGGAAATTTAAGTGCAATCAGCTGAAATTAATTTGCATGCATTCTCCTGCGTTTAGAATCATTTTTAGTACGTTTGGGTCGATTTAAGAATCTATTGAATTTTTGAAAATTATTATCGCAAAAAGTTTTTTTTGTTTTCTACAAATCTTACATTTTTTGAAAATTAATGATTGCAAAACAACTGAACTAGTGTAAACTGTAACTTTTTCTATGAAAATGTTGAAAATATGGCTTTCAATATTTATATATTTTTTTAACGGTACGGTATGTCCACGCATCCTTCCTGCCCAACGCAGTGGGGCTTTGTAGTACATTTCGGGTGTTCTCGAATGTACTGCAATTCAAGATGAAAACCATATTTTCGATTTCACCATTTATTTTGTAAAACAAAAATCAAGTATAAAATGATTTAAACAAAAATGATGAAATTAATTTGTTTTTTTTTCAGAATCTCCTCGCCATCTTAAAAACAAAGAAAAAAAAAGTAAAATACAACGGAATTCCGTCGCCTCCAGCGATAATAATAGTGAAAAAATAATAAACTGAAGAAAATAAGCTCTAAGATAAGAACGCACGAGACTGAATGTGTGCGATGACGCAGCAGAGAGGCATAAATAATTTGTATATGCGTGGGTGAATAATTTCTGTAGAATTCTGTTTTAGATTTTTTTTTTTTTTTTGCAGGGTTATTAAAACATTTCAGGGTAGATAAATTTGCATGAATTCGTTTTTGGACAAATTCCAATTGCTGGTCAAAATGTTAGTTTGTTTAGTTCCAAATAAAATGTTTCTTCAAGGTATTTTTAGGTTTTCGTTTGTTTTTAATGATTTGGTGTGAACGAGAGACAAATAATGTGGCGCAAATTACAAATAAAGAGAAGAACCTATTTTACAATATTTACTAGTTTACAGACAACAACTTAAGAAAACGACACAATAATCAAAAAAGGAAAAAAATCATCTGAATGTAGTTGAAATAAAACAATGTAAACGTTAATAAGAGAAAGAAAAATGCAACTTTTTATTGACCATCTTCATCACTGCTTTCCCTGGGCTTGCTTTTCGAGCTTTTCCTTCTCGATCGACGTCAGCTGCTCGAGCGTCAGCAGTGACACGCCCAGCTGGTCCTCACGCGTGAACGGTTGGGCCATCTGGCGGAGCCATCGTTTGGCCAGCTGCATCGCCTCCTCCGTGCTCAGGTTGCTGTAGTTGTCCGTCAGGTGTTCCTGGATCCACTTGGGCAGCTTACCACGTTTGTCCTGCCGGCTGAAGCGCTTGTCCGCGAAGATCATGATGCCGTAGTCGGTTTTACCACTGGAAGGGGGAGAAGAAGGTCAAATTTAAGCATCAAGAAAAGAGAGTTCAACCTTACCGAATGGCTCGTCCCACGCACTGAGCCGCGTGCCGCAACGCGTCAAACGTCAGGAAGTCATTCTCCCGGATCTGGAACTGGTCCCGCAGATAGTCCAACCGCGCCTTCAAAATCCTACTCTGCGTGTAAACATAAGGAATGCCAAACATCAACACTGCTCGCCCCAAATGATGATCAAAATCAACGCCCTCGGACACGCGACCCCGCGCGACCGCCAACAGAACCGCCCCGCGGCCACACTCGCACGCCTTCACGTAGTTCATCAACGCGTACGACGTCTCGGCGTTGTCCTGCGTCTCGATAAACAGCAGCTTGTACCGCAGCAACGTGTCGATGATGCCCTGGTCGTACCACGAAGCCACCACCGATTCCAGATACAGATAGGACGTGAAGAAGCACACGATCCCGTCCGGGACGGTTTTGGCCGTTTCCACCAGCAGCTGGCCGTAGTTGCGCGTGACGGCGGTGTCCTCGCGCGACTCGAACTTGGACGAGATGGCCACCTGGTCGTTGCCGCGGGCGACGATCTGCGAGAAGAGATTTAATATATTTTCCAATTTATAATTTTTAAATTTTAATGGATTTCAGAAACTTTAATTTGGGTGTGAATTCCTTTCACGAACGTTCAAAGCGTGTCCTAGAGTGTTGTTCAGTTAACCCCTATTTTCAAACGGCGATAGCTCCGGAACCACAAATCTTAGAAGGTCGGTCTTAAGCTCAATTTTGAGGAAATTGGAGGTAGAATCCATTTCCGTGATCAAAATTTAGATTAAGAAATGTGTGCTACCTGTATTGCGCAATTGAAAACTTTAAATGGCCGTATCTCAAAACAGCCCTATCTATTTTATAAATTTGACCTCACCATCGCATTTCCCTGCCAATTTTGCATAAGAATCACTTATTGACAGGAAGGAATATGTTTCGTTCCAGAGATATCGAATTTTAAAGTTTTGTGTTTTTGAGATTTTCAAGGTTATTACGGAGAAGTCGAAAAAAATACGCGCCAAATCCGCGCCGTCCCAAAACCCAATCCGCGCCATTAAAACAAATCGGAACAGACATACAAATTTTATTAATAATTTAAATTATATGAACAAAAAATATAAGTTTCAACATTCATAAATTTAGATCTAAAAACAAAATTAATTTGCGGCAGTTTGTACTCGATAATCCTCACCAAAGTGTCACTCAGAAAAATCGAAGCACGAAATTTTCATTATTTTCTTCTCAAAAATTTTCTTGCCTAAAAAATTACTCCAAAGTTATCAGATTTTGTGTAATCATAGATGGTGACAAAACTGGTATCATTTAAGAATTTAAAAATTTTGCAGTTTTTCATTTTGTAAAAGGTCCAGAATATATAATAATATAGGAATTTATGAATTTAATAATTAACGAACAAAAGAATTAAAGAATTAAGGAATTATAGAAATAAAGAATTAAAAAATTTATGAATTTAAGAATTTCAGAATTAAAGAATTAAAGAATTGAAGAATAAGGCTTTTTAGGCCCAGTGAAAAAAATATAATTTAACCCAAAAATGGGGAACTTCTCGTCACAGTGTGCTGATGCAAACAATGATCGAGCTTGAGCTGTCACAGTCCTGCAAAATATGTTGGCTGATATATCGGGCGGTCAGCCAAAATAACCAACTAGAAGACGCCTGAAAAAAACTTTTGCTAGAAAGAGATAGCAAATCTGATGCAAACAACCCCCAGCTGTAATGTAAACATACTTTGAATGTGTTAGTAAATTTCTGACTAGAAAGCCTTATTAAAGAATTAAAGAATTAAAGAATTAAAGAATTAAAGAATTAAAGAATTAAAGAATTAAAGAATTAAAGAATTAAAGAATTAATGAATTAAAGAATTAAAGAATTAAAGAATTAAAAATTAAAGAATTAGAGAATTAAAGAATTAAAGAATTAAATAATTAAAGAATTAAAGAATTAAACAATTAAACAATTAAACAATTAAAGAAATTAAAGAAATTAAAGAATTAAAGAATTAAAGAATTACAGAATTAAAGATTAAAAAAGTAAAAATAATCAAGAATTCTAAATTATTGAGAATTGAAAAAATAAAGGAGTGAAAAATTAAAAAATTAAGAAATAAAAAAAACAAATGTCTCAAACATTGAATGATAGGAAAAATCAGTGTATTACAAAACTACGAATAAAATTTAAAAAAAAATAAGATTGAGGAAATAAAAGAATTGAAAAATTGAAGAATTGGTATATAAAATAATTAAAATATCGAATTAAATAATTTAAAAAAAGAATTAAAAAAAGAATAAGAAATATATAGAGAAATATAATTGTAGAACAAAACAAAATTAAGCATCAATGTGTTTAAAAATAGTATGAGCCACGTAAGGGAAGGTAGTGTCTCATCACAAGCTGGACCTTATAACTACACCTTAGGGAAGGAGACCTATGGAATGTTACCATTAACCTTAACATATAAACATTAAGGTAAGAAATAGCTACTGAATCCGCTTTGTAAATGCTGCTCCGATACTCTTCATGGGTCATGGGAAAAACTTACTTAATTCAATGGTATTAAAAATAAGGAATTAAAGAATGTAAAGAATGGAATTTAAAGAATAAAAAAGTAAAAATAAAACAGATTGAAAAAAATTATAATTCAACAATTTATCAATTTAAGAATATAAGAATTTTAGAACTTAAAAGTGCAATAATTCAGGATTTTAAGAATTTAGAAAATTAAGAATTTAAATATTTAAGAACAAAGCAATTTAGCAGCAATTAAGAATTTAATAAATTTGGGAATTCTCAAATATTTAACATTTGTAATTTTAGAATAAAATCTACAATATAAAATTAATAATATATTAATATTTGAAAAAAAAAAGAATGTAGGATCTAAACAATTTAGGAATTTATGAATTTATGAATAAATAAATAAAGCAAGATAAAATTAAATGATAAATTTAAGAATTTTAGAAAATATTTTTTTTTATAATTTCTAGATAAAATTTTCAAAACAACCTCATGGGTTTCTTATGCAGATAGGGCCTTTTGAAAATTTAATCGAGATTTGATAATCCTAAAATTTTCAATATTTGGAATTTTAGAAAAAAAATTGTGCAAATTTTAGATTTCTTTGTTTTTTTGCCACCTTAAATAACGAGTTTCTGAAAAATCCATAGATTCCAGGAATCGATTCCTTTTTTTTTAAAAAAAAAAGGAGGAAACTCACCATCGGCAGCAGACACGGCCTGGCCAGCGTCATCGTGAACGAACTCATCACCACCGGCTCAAAGTCCAAGATCTTCGGGTACATGTCCATCGGCGAGAGCGTTCCCGACGTAATCACAACGCTCTGAAAGCGCTGAAAGATCGGCTTCATCGCGATCGACGAGTCCATGCAGCTCAGGTGCATGATCGGATTCGACACCGTCGGCGTTTTATCGTCAAACGGTTCGATGATGATCGTGAATCCTTTCGTGTAGCTTGAAACCAGGGTAGCGAATGAAGTGATCACCGTCAGCGGACCAAATTCCGTTAGGTCCGTAATCTCCAGCGTGCGCAGCAGCGACGACAGCCGTTCCGCACAAAACCGCAGCGGTTTACGCTCGATGCAAACCTTCTGCTGAATGTCCTTCAAAAAGCCGGCCGGACTCTCTTGAACGACGTGCTGCACGCGAAGACGCGACTTTATGTACTCGATGAAGCGCTTCAGGAAGCTGAGGAAGTGATCGGCGTTGCGGATGTTCCCGGGAACGACCTCCTTGAGAATTTCCGACGGGAGGGCCGGGTTGGCGAGGACCATGTCCGTCTCGCGCTGCATCGCGGCGTCCTTGAGTCCCTGTACCAGCCGGAGGTACTCGTCGTTGAGCCGTCGCCGGTCGTCGTCCTTCATTCTGTGGGAAGAGAATCGGTAAGATAAAATTTTATAAATTCAAACATTTAGTTTTAACTCACTCTGCGACGTATTTCTCCAGCGTGTGCACTCCGGTCGTACTTTTCTCGATCAATCGACGGTTGATCTTGACGCTCATCGAGTCCACGCAGACGTTGTCTGTAGAGAAATAACGAGCGGTTAACTAAAATTTAGCAATCGCGCAAGAACTCCGTCCTCACCAATGTTATGCGCCTCGTCGCAAACCACGACCGACTCGCGGCACAGCTCCTTCGAGACCACCTCGGCAATCTTCGGATCCAGCAGGTAGTGGTAGCTGTACACTACCACGTGCGCCTGGTTGATCGCGAAGCGCGACATAAAGTACGGACACCAGTTGCGCTCGCGGCCAAACTCTTTCATGTCGTCGATCGAGTAGACGCCGGGTGGAAGCGTCGTTTCCTTGCCCTCCGCCTGGAAGCCCTCAAAGTACTGACAGATGGGCACGGAGTCGTCGGTTGCGGCCCGATCTCGCACGTAGCTCGCCGTCATGCCGTAGCACTTGGCGTCCACGATCTTGCCGTCGCGCTCCTTGCTGACCTCCGAGTGGATGCACATGTTCTTACGAGAGGACAGCACCAGTCCGGTGATGTTGGGCATCACGCCCGTTTGCTTTTCGTAGTAGTTCATCAGATGTTTCAACTCGGCGATGACCTTTTCGATTTCGGGCACGGTACGCGAGCAGTAGATCAGCTTGCGTACGATGTGCGGGTTCTCCATGATGTACGCGACGATCAGCGAAAGCAGCGTCGTCGTTTTGCCCGTCCCCGAGGGCATCTCCAGCAGGCAGTGGCCCTTGGCGTCGAAGGTGCGCTTCAGCTCCAGCATGTACGCGTACTGCTCCGGGTAGATGTACTCGTACGGGAAGTACACCAGCAGACCGTCGACGCTTATCCTGGGGGAGGTTTAGGTTTCTTCATCATTTCAAACCATCTAAATCTATTTTTTTAGTAACACTTGAATAAAAATTGTTTAAAAATTGATCACAGCCAATTTCTATCAATTGTAGATGTGTTTGATCATCATATTCCCGAGAGCCAGGAATAGTTCTATAACTATAAATATTTATGATTTCACATTAATGATTCACAAGGTACATAAAGAAAATAAAATAAAAAGTTTAGTAAGATACATTGGACAACCGTTCAAAAACAGGTTATGCTTCAAACCATCATTCCAAACGATGACAAAATCCTCCTCAACAATCAGCAAAACCGATCAACTCCGGAACAACCTTGCGCTCTAGACCTTTCCAGCGATTTTTGAGGTTGAGACGATCGAACGCCTTTTCATAATAAACGAAAACCAGGTCAAGAGAATCCAGAAATTCGATGACTTGTTCGAGTGTGACACGAAGTGTCGCTATGTGGTCCACACATAACCGGCCGCATCGGAATCCTGCTGCTGTCGAAAAGTATCGTCGATCTTCGATTTGATTCTGCACAAGATCACTTTGTAGAGAACCTTTAGAATTATGCGCAGCAGCATGATGCTACGGCAGTTGTCGCAGTTGGAAAGGTCCCCCTTGTTGGGAAACTTCACTAAACTGCCCTGCATTCAGTCAGCCGGAAAAGTGACGGCGTCCCAGATTTCGCTAAATAGCCGAAGCAGCATCCGAGCTGACAGCTGGGCTGACGCCTTGACGTTTTGAGCATTTCAGCGGAAATCCGATCTATCCCTGGCGCGTTTCCAGACTTCATACACCTCACGGCTTCCTCAATCTTTTTCAGCATAGCGATGCCTCTGTGCTCTCTTGTACTAAGCTTGCTGGGTTGGTTGATGTCAAACCATCGGGGTTTCAGTGTAAAGTTTGGACAAACAACCCAACTAGATTTTTGTGCAACGTGCCGTCTCTAGTTGACTAGTGTTTTAAAACCCCTCTTGGACAAATATTAAAGTTCTTCACTTCGAAACAGAATAAATCACCTCATGTTAACAGATTTTAGTGCATCAAAAACTCTAAAAATTCAACTTAAATTTGCGGTACACGACACAACACACCGCAAAACGTGCTTTGTTTACAATCAACTAAAGTTTTCGCTTTTGACGTTTCTCTCGGAGACCGGCCGAGCACAGCGTTGCCAGTTCAACTCCGACAAAATTTAATTTCTTGTCAGGAGTTTTTTTTTGTGGTCGTTCAGCATCACCCTCACAGAAGTAAAAAAACGTAAACAATCCCGTGTTGGGTGTGGGAGGATTGTGGGTGGGATATGGAGAACTCGAGCCAAACATTTCATTAGGGCACAAAACCAAAACGTAAACATTCGGGATTATTCCACTATTCCATTCATTAGTACACTCCCTACATGCCCTCCAAGAATCAGATTGATAACAAACAATTTCCTATTGAAAAAATCAAAAACACAAAAGGGCCCATAACAATGTTCACTCCGAACCAGAAAAAAAGTTCAATTGTGCCCTTTTATTTTTCGTTAGTTTTTCGTAGTTGAGGAACTTTCTATGATATAAAGTGAACTTTTCATACATTCTTAACACTAATTCACTTCAAAACAACGTTTGGTTTACGTTTCACCAAGGATTTCTGCAGAAAAAAACTTCGTCGAAACACAATATTTAATACGGTCCCGCGGATGCTGTTCAGTGCACTTTTGAAGAATTTTTATGTTTCACATGCCTTATTCTCACCATTCGATCACAAAACATCACTAATTAACATAATGTTCCCTGAATTCCTCATTATTTCTAACTGAACAAAAGGTCCCATAAACATCATTCAAAACAACAATCCGGTGACAGCGCTTTAGTGCCCTTTTAGTTCTCTTCGAAATTGCATTTAGAAAGGGCCCATTATGAACAGCAGTTGGAAAGCTAAAAGGGCCTAATAACGAGATTTTTTAAAATTATGAGTTTTATTGTGAAAATCAACTTAAATTAAGAAGCAGTAAAGCAGAGTTGAGGATAATGATGTGTTTTATCGAATCATCAGTAAAAATACCATCAGTCAAGCTTATTTTTTAAATAGGAATTGAAACAAGTTGTCCATTTTTTGCAAGCGATTTTCTCGAATCGCGGTTTTTGCTTTTGTGCCCTAATGAAATGTTTGGCTCGAACTGTCAGAGAAAACTTTTTAAAATTTTCAGACAAACAGGTTGTGAATCACAGTGCGGTGCAGGATTTTTGGTTTTCCGGGCGAGATTTTCACTGAATTTCAACGCTAAATGGCAATTTTGTTGTAAATTAAGGTTAAGTTTGTGGTTTGTTGGAATAGTTTGTTCAAAAAGTGCGACGATTCAGTCAGATATGCGTGTTTTGCGGCTTTAGAGAGCACTAATTAAATTACCAAAATTATGTAAGGGAAAAGAGTGTTGTTATTGAAGTTTGCAGCATTTCACAACAAGTCCTTTAAAGGTAAACTGAATTATTTGAGGGTTTCTTTGTTTTTAATAAGTTAATTTCCCACAGAAAAAGGTCAGGATGCTTCCCCGGATCTGCATCAAGTTCAAGCTCAAGTACGTGGCCTCGGCGGTGCTGGCCCTGCTCACGCTCGAGTACTTTGGCGCGTTCACGCACATGTTCGAGGCGGATTTCGAGCAAACGTTCAGCTATCCCCTCGAGGGGGACATCCTGTCGTACGTGTACCAGCTGCGGCATGGCCAACGACCGGCGGTGGAACCGATCAACGGGTACAACTACTCCTACATCACCGACTGCCAGCACAAGTGCCGCGAGGACGACCGGATGATTGCGCCGCGGCTGGTCTTCATCGTGAAATCCGCCATGGAGCACTTTGACCGCCGGGTTGCGATCCGCAAGAGCTGGGGCTGGGAGAAGCGCTTTTCCGACGTGAAGATCCGGACGGTTTTCGTGCTGGGACGGCCGGCGGTGCCGAACCGGAGACTGCAGTCGCTGATTGATTTGGAGTACGCCAACTATCGGGACATTGTCCAGGGTGACTTTGTCGACGCGTACTTTAACAACACGATCAAAACCATGATGGGCTTCCGCTGGGCCGTCAGCTACTGTCCGCGTGCCAAGTTTTACATGTTCGCCGACGACGACTTTTACGTGTCGTCGAAAAATCTGCTCAAGTACGTCCGCAACCCGGTCAACTATCCGGAGTACCTGGAGGAAACGGACGAAGCCCTGCGCAAGCTGGCCCGCCGCCTCAGCCAAACCACCGTCAACAACTCGAGCTCGAGCGACAAGAGCGTCGAAGAACCAGTCTCGAGCACGAACGGAACGAACCTCCAGCAACACCGGAGGAAGAAGCGACAAATCCTCAACATGGACATGGAGCTGCCGAGCGACGTGAAGCTGTTTTCCGGGTTTGTGTTCCGGTCGGCGCCGCACCGCCATCGCAGCAGCAAGTGGTACGTCTCGCTGGACGAGTACCCGTGGCACATGTGGCCCACGTACGTGACGGCCGGGGCGTTCCTGGTGTCGCACGAGGCGCTGTTCGAGATGTACTACGTCAGCATGTACACGAAGCACTTTCGGTGAGTTGGTTGAAGGCTGGTACGGAGATCGGGAGGAACACAAAACGCAATATAAAAAAACGCGCATGGAAAATCTAATAATTTGGATTTGCATGTGACTTACAAATTACAAAGCTATCAATAATTCTGAAAATTCAGAATTTCCTTTTAATGCCGAATCTCAAAACGCAGAATCTTAATATTAAAAGGACGGATTTTGTTTTGCTCGAAATGAAGTAAACCTAGAATTATCATTGAATTGTCTGCCAGAACATAAAAAAATGAAAAAATCTAAAACTCGAAACTTTTGAAATTGAAATTTAGAATTTTAATTTAAAAATTGGCCGTTACAAATATTTTTCAAAGTTCTCAAATTAAAAAAAAAAATCACAAAATTTCAAAATCAAACTTCAAGAAATTCTAAATTTATAAATTTAATAATCAGGTAAACTAGAAATTAAAATTTTAAAAGCTCATAACATCCGAAATTCATGAAAATGTCTGAAATGCCTCCAGAACCTCAGACCTTTTTGGAGTAAAATTTAGGTTAGAAAAAAAAATCCTTGATTTTTGAATTTTTAGTGGCGGAAATTTTATTATTTTTTGTTATATTGTTGTTTTTTTTTTTTAATTATAATTTCATAGAATTTTTCAACTATAGAATTACAAACTATTTGAATTTCGGATGCTCTGAACTATCCAAATATTGAATTTTACAATTTTGAATTTCCGAATTTCTGAGTTTTTAAATTTTTAGAATTTCTAAATTTTGAATTTCTTGAATTCTTGATTTGTTAAATATCCAAGTTTTGAATTTTATTATAGAAATTTTTTCATATGTTTTTGTATTTTGTATTAAGGGTTGTTAAATGTTAATTTTTTCAATTTATTGAATTTATTAAACATTTTTTAAATTTATTTTATTTTCATATTTTAAATAATTTAACAAAAACTTAAAAAAATATATTGTACATAAGATTTTTTTTAAGTTAAGAAAAGTCACAACTTTTGAAATTTAGAGATACAAAATTCATAAATTTAAAAATTTTAAAAATTAAAAAAACTCAGGAATTTATAAATTTTAAAATTCAAAATTTGGATAGCTCAGAACATCCGAAATTCAAATATTTCGTACAAAAATTCTACCATTAAAAATTCAAAAATCAAGGATTTTTTTCTAGCTTAAGATATTACTCCAAAAAGGTCTGATTTTCTGGAGACGTTTAAAAAAAATCTTGAATTTCAGAGGTGCTGAACTTTCCAAATTTTTATTTTATTAATTTATAAATTTCGGATTTCTGGAAGCTTGAGTTTTTAAATTTCAATGTTTTGGATTTTGTTGTTTTCCTTTTTTTTTAATTTGAAACTTTGAATAATATTTGCAACAGCCAATTTTTAAATCATAACCCTAAATATCAATTTCAAAATTTTTAAGCTGTATTTCTTTTCTGCCAGACAATTTAAATATAATTATTGACTTTTTCCTCTGCTTTACTTCATTTGATAAATTTAAGGATTGAAAAAAAATGAGAATTTAAACATTTAAGAATTTTTAATTTTTTTAGTATTTTAAGAATCTTACGAATTTAAGACTTGTAAAAATTTTAAGAATTTTAAGAATTTAAGAAACTTAAAAAATTTAAGAATTTTAAGGATTTTAAGAATTTTAAGAATTTTGAGAATTTTAAGCATTTAAGAATTTAAAGAATTTAAGAATTTAAGAATTTAAGAATTTAAAAATTTAAGAATTTAAGAATTTAAGAATTTAAGAATTTAAGAATTTAAGAATTTGAGAATTTAAGAATTTAAGAATTTAAGAATTTAAGAATTTAAGAATTTAAGAATTTAAGAATTTAAGAACTTAAGAACTTAAGAATTTAAGAATTTAAGAATTTAAGAATTTAAGAATTTAAGAATTTAAGAATTTAAGAATTTAAGAATTTAAGAATTTAAGAATTTAAGAATTTAAGAATTTAAGAATTTAAGAATTTAAGAATTTAAGAATTTAAGAATTTAAGAATTTAAGAATTTAAGAATTTAAGAATTTAAGAATTTAAGAATTTAAGAATTTAAGAATTTAAGAATTTAAGAATTTAAGAATTTAAGAATTTAAGAATTTAAGAATTTAAGAATTTAAGAATTTAAGAATTTAAGAATTTAAGAATTTAAGAATTTAAGAATTTAAGAATTTAAGAATTTAAGAATTTAAGAATTTAAGAATTTAAGAATTTAAGAATTTAAGAATTTAAGAATTTAAGAATTTAAGAATTTAAGAATTTAAGAATTTAAGAATTTAAGAATTTAAGAATTTAAGAATTTAAGAATTTAAGAATTGAAGAATTTAAGAATTTAAGAATTTAAGAATTTAAGAATTTAAGAATTTAAGAATTTAAGAATTTATGAATTTAAGAATTTAAGAATTTAAGAATTTAAGAATTTAAGAATTTAAGAATTTAAGAATTTAAGAATTTAAGAATTTAAGAATTTAAGAATTTAAGAATTTAAGAATTTAAGAATTTAAGAATTTAAGAATTTAAGAATTTAAGAATTTAAGAATTTAAGAATTTAAGAATTTAAGAACTTAAGAACTTAAGAATTTAAGAATTTAAGAATTTAAGAATTTAAGAATTTAAGAATTTAAGAATTTAAGAATTTAAGAATTTAAGAATTTAAGAATTTAAGAATTTAAGAATTTAAGAATTTAAGAATTTAAGAATTTAAGAATTTAAGAATTTAAGAATTTAAGAATTTAAGAATTTAAGAATTTAAGAATTTAAGAATTTAAGAATTTAAGAATTTAAGAATTTAAGAATTTAAGAATTTAAGAATTTAAGAATTTAAGAATTTAAGAATTTAAGAATTTAAGAATTTAAGAATTTAAGAATTTAAGAATTTAAGAATTTAAGAATTTAAGAATTTAAGAATTTAAGAATTTAAGAATTTAAGAATTTAAGAATTTAAGAATTTAAGAATTTAAGAATTTAAGAATTTAAGAATTTAAGAATTTAAGAATTTAAGAATTTAAGAATTTAAGAATTTAAGAATTTAAGAATTTAAGAATTTAAGAATTTAAGAATTTAAGAATTTAAGAATTTAAGAATTTAAGAATTTAAGAATTTAAGAATTTAAGAATTTAAGAATTTAAGAATTTAAGAATTTAAGAATTTAAGAATTTAAGAATTTAAGAATTTAAGAATTTAAGAATTTAAGAATTTAAGAATTTAAGAATTTAAGAATTTAAGAATTTAAGAATTTAAGAATTTAAGAATTTAAGAATTTAAGAATTTAAGAATTTAAGAATTTAAGAATTTAAGAATTTAAGAATTTAAGAATTTAAGAATTTAAGAATTTAAGAATTTAAGAATTTAAGAATTTAAGAATTTAAGAATTTAAGAATTTAAGAATTTAAGAATTTAAGAATTTAAAAATTTAAGAATTTAAGAATTTAAGAATTTAAGAATTTAAGAATTTAAGAATTTAAGAATTTAAGAATTTAAGAATTTAAGAATTTAAGAATTTAAGAATTTAAGAATTTAAGAATTTAAGAATTTAAGAATTTAAGAATTTAAGAATTTAAGAATTTAAGAATATAAGAATTTAAGAATTTAAGAATTTAAGAATTTATGAATTTATGAATTTAAGAATTTAAGAATTTAAGAATTTAAGAATTTAAGAATTTAAGAATTTAAGAATTTAAGAATTTAAGAATTTAAGAATTTAAGAATTTAAGAATTTAAGAATTTAAGAATTTAAGAATTTAAGAATTTAAGAATTTAAGAATTTAAGAATTTAAGAATTTAAGAATTTAAGAATTTAAGAATTTAAGAATTTAAGAATTTAAGAATTTAAGAATTTAAGAATTTAAGAATTTAAGAATTTAAGAATTTAAGAATTTAAGAATTTAAGAATTTAAGAATTTAAGAATTTAAGAATTTAAGAATTTAAGAATTTAAGAATTTAAGAATTTAAGAATTCAAGAATTCAAGAATTTAAGAATTTAAGAATTTAAGAATTTAAGAATTTTTAGGATTTAAGAATTTTAAGAATTTTTAGGATTTAAGAATTTTAAGAATTTTAGAATTTAAGAATTTAAGAATTGAAGGATTTAAGAAAATAAGAATTTAAGTATTTAAGAATTTAGGAATTTAAGAATTTAAGAATTTAAAGGTTTTTGAATTAAAGCGTTTTTTGAATTTAGAGATTTGCGCGTTCCTTCTGATCTCCGTACTAGCAATGTGATTTTTCTTTAATATTCATTCCCCACCCTCTAACCAGCTTCGACGACATCTACCTCGGCATCGTGGCGCTCAAGGCCGGCATCGAGCCGCTCCACTCGGAGGAGTTTTACTTCCACAAGGCGCCCTTCCTCGGCCCGCAAAGCTACAAGTACGTGCTGGCCACCCACGGCTACGACAGCCCGGAGGAGCTGGTCAAGATCTGGAACGAGGTGCGGGCCGCCGGTTATGCCTAAGAAGAATTGCAAGAAGTCAGGAATTGAAGCGAGATGATCCCACTGAGATATGAAACGCTGGGCTAGCAAATTGATGCATTTTTTTTCTGTGTTTTTTAGTCAACGACATATTTAGGGTGTAACGAACGCAAGTTTTTTGATAGCAAGTTCTCTCTTATCAGTAAAACAGACTTAAGAAATATCGGTAGCAGTGTAGAATAGCGAGAACATCGATTTAGAGAGCTTTCTTCGAAACAAAAACGAGTCAGTTTTCAGACTTCCACTTAGACTGATGTGTGATAAAGGCGTCGCAGAACTAGAGAAGACATTTTCGTAGGAACTTAAACTAATAATATCAAACAATTAACGAGCATTTTTCAATTTCACACCAAAACTAAGTAGAATTTTTGTATTTATTCTCGATTCAAAGTTGGTTAGTGTGAATATGTGCCTATTTTGCTAACTTATTAAGAGGTTCGTTATTCTAAGTTATCATTAAATTGTAGGAAAAAATTAATCATAATGAAATAAACAACCATTCAACCAACTCATCCTACGTCGCTTCCTGCTTCATCTCCCGCTCCCCGTCCTTCTTCACCGACATCAGCAGGATGTGCATCGTGTCCACGACCTTACTATAGCCAGCTTCCGTATCGGCCAGTTTGGCTTCCTGCTCGTGCAGCTTGCGTCGGTTCTGCTCCAACGATTCGTCCAGCGAGTCGAGCTGGCGCTGAAGGTTGCCGATTTCCGTCTGAAGCGCGAGCCGTTCCTGCTGCTGGGTGGCCACCCGGTCTGCCAGCTTCTGGCGCTGGGTTCGCAGCTGCGAGAGGCATTTTACCATTTCCTGGTTGTGGGCCTGAGTTGGGGGTGGAATTGTTAATGATTTATTTTACTTAAAATTTGAACTGGTTGGTAATCACCTGAAGGCGAGCGGCGGCTTCAAACATTGTGATTTTATATTTGACCAAAACTACACAGGACAAGCTATTTACTTCAAACAAACAACAAATTACAATAAATTACAAAATTTAGCAGAAACAGTTTTAACGGAAAAAATGTTTGCTTGAGAAAGAACGTAAACAAACGCGAGTGAAATTCCGACACTTTTGACAGTTGGTTGCACAAAAACAAGCTACTCCGACAAAATCGATGAAAGGATTCTTATCACAGACAAATAGATGTGGTAATAGAGTCCTAAAGCCCTATGTCAATTGGGTCCTGAAATGAAGCTTAGATTGCTGATATTATTGTTTACAGCGATAAAGCTTATTTTTCTGAGTACAGTGACCCTTTGTACAACCACAAAGAGTTTAAAATGGATTTTTAAATCAATTTTGAAAAATTAACCTCGCGGTCCTTCTCGACAGAAAAGCTTCTACTTGACAGCTCGTTCCAAGGGGACCATAGTTGATCCATAGAAAAAATGTTGTCCTGTCAAAAAATTTGTTTACATTAAAATGAAAAAAAGTGATCAGAAATGGTTTTTAATCGTGTTTTTTACCGTTGTACATAAAAATTTACATAGGGCTTTAGTACCCAATTTTTATGTACAACGGTAAAAAACACGATTAAAAACCATTTCTGATCACTTTTTTTTTATTTAAAAAAAATAAATTGACTAGACAAAATTTTGTCGATGGATCAACCGTCGGATCAACTATGGTCCCCTTGGAACGAGCTGTCAAGTATCCTATAGGACCTTTATCTGCCAAGAAGGGACGTGAAGTTAATTTTTAAAAATAGAATTAAAAATCAATTTTAAATCCTTTGCTTTGTTCTCAGATAAATAAGCTTTATCGTTGTGAACAATAATATCACAAATTTAAGCTTAATTTTCGGACCGAATTATTAGATTCTATAATTCTGAGAATCCAAAAACATTCATTTCAATAAATCAAAAAATCCTATAATGGAAATAGATCAACAATCTTTTGAAAACCAATTTAAATGCTAAAAAATGCTAGAGAAAGCTGAGCGAGTTGTGGCGCTTTGACCACGGAAAATAGTGTCCTAGGCATCTGTGGAAATACAATGTCCCATCCCCAAGGGTCCCGGAACACCAAAACTTCTTAGCATGGTGGCTCCCAACGATTCGTAACTCAAACAATCAGGAACGTGAGCGGGGGATCCCCACGTTTCTTCCTCCCCTGTAGATTCAGAACTGTATTGCTGTTTGAACATTCGTGTTCAAACTCAATCCAATTCAACGAATCATCATTGCGGTTGGCCTGGCCGCTTTAACGTTTGTGATGTTTCAAAGCAAAGCCCCAATGCCACTGCAATTGTTAATAATGACAAGAAGAGTGCTAGGCGTTAATCAACCTGAGGCATTTTCCAGGATGCCCTGGCTGCGCTAGGGTTAGATAAGATTAGATTAAAGAATGCTAGAGGAATCTAGCTTTTTCTACTTGGATAATCAATTTTAGCATGTTTGGAACATACACTGAGCAAAACTCACACAGCGCATCGAAGTGTTTCGCACATGATCTGACCCTGCATTACAGAGCACTCAAATATCAAACGCAAAACAATCGAAATTGCGGTGATTGGCCAAGAAATAATTTCAATAGCCAAACACTTGAATTTTAAATGATGTTGAAAAATAATAGTATCTACAAGCGATATACAGGTTCTCGCTTGCTAGTCGTGAACGGTACCACTGCGCGGTAGGCCAGTTGAAAACGGGAGAGTTTTTTGTGCTACTCGTTCTAGCCTCGCTTCTAGCCATCGATAAAAGTCGCGCTAAAACCAATCAGTGAAACACATAGGGGGATGGCGTCGCTATTTTTAGACCACGTTTTCCACTTTTTCGCATCGAAACCGACTACTTTATCGACTTCATTTTGCTGGGCGAGATAGGGCGCCGTCTATTTTTAGATGATGACTCAGCACTTTTACACTCTTGCGCTTAAAAAAACCAGGTGGCAGCACGATGTAACGCCACGTCCCTATTAAATTCAAGTGGAAAATCACGTTGACTTTGATTAGTGTTTTGTGTAGGTCTTAAGATCAATTTCAAGTGTTTTCCTCATCACTTTGAATAGTTCAAGACAGTGGGACAAATTCATGAGCAAAACACTTGAAAAGCTTGAGCCACCCGAATGACAATAACGTGTCAAAAAATAACAAAAAGGTAATCGCCCAAACACTTGCATTTGATAGTGATTTGGATTGATGTTGAAACACAAACCAATTAGATCTATGATGTGGCTTTATTCAATAATTCATGTGTTTGGGCACTTGAATAAAAAGGGTGGCGTATTTTCAGTGTATGATTAAGGAGATATAAACGCTGAAAAATATTTTTTTGAATTTCAGAATTCTTGAGTGCTTGAACCTCGGCTTGAACCTAAAAATTTCTAAAGTTAAGAATATTCAAATTTAAATACACTCAATTTGAAATTTTTGATTTTTAAATAAGGCCGTTGCAAATATTTTTCAAATCACCTTCAAAGTCGGGGTGAAAAATCTGGGGGCTAAAGTATATTTTTTCAAAAAACTACAAAATTTAAATGGAATAGTAGTCTAATAAACTGAAAACATTTTGAAATGCATTTTCCTGCATTTAAAATAATATTTAGCATTTCTGTAATTTCAATTATAAAATATTTTTTACCCTACCCCCTCTTCCCCCTTGACTTTGACCAGAGTTGAGGGACAAAAATTGGACAAAAACTTAATTTTTTTTATAACGTTCCTAATCTTTTAAAAATAATTTTGGGATTGTGAATTTTATATGAGGTTTTCTAGGCCCAGTGAAAAAATATATAATTTAACCCAAAAAAATGACGTACTTCTCGCCACAGTGTCCTGATGCAAACAATGATCGAGCTCGAGCTGTCACATGTCAGCTGCAGTCCTGCGAAGTATGTTGGCTGACACATCTGGCAGTTGGTAAAAAAACAGCTAAAAGACGCCTGACAAAAAACTTTTGCTAGAAAGAGATAGAAAATCTGATACAAACAAACGTCCAGCTGTAATGTAAACATACTTTGAATGTGTTAGTAAATTTCTGGCTAGAAAGCCTTATAAAAACAAAAACAAAATGTCCAATTTCATGCACAATTAAAAAAACAACCAAAACAATAACCAAAATGTATCGAGAAATTGAAAGCGCAACATGGAGTTAATCATTCTGTGAAGTTTTCCAAGACAGTTGGGAATGTTTCACTCCATGTTACCGGCTCACACTCTCTTTTTATATCTCGGTACAAATATTCTTATTTTGGTTTACTTCTGTCAAAAATAAGTTAAATATGTATTAATGAGTCTATTTATTGTGTATTTTTTAAAATCATTGGCTCAAATTTCAAAATTTTTAAAAACCTCGTATTGAATTTTTAGAAGTCTTGATTTTTTTTATGAATCCATTTTGATTTTTCGGTTGATCAGGTTTAATTATTCCTTACAAAACTTCAAATTAGTTTTTTCTTCAATATTTAAAAAAATATATATATCGCATTGGGCCCACTGTACGAATAATCTCCCCTTTTAATCAGTGCTGCCAGCAGCATTAGCGTGACAGAACTTCATCGATTTCCAACAACAACAACAATTCTTTCATCGATCATGTTGTTCTGCAAAAGTGCCGTGTTGATGTTTTCTGGTGTTGTCTTCGCGGGTGTCGAAAAATGTTAACTTCCGTACCCTTCTCCGTTCGCGGTTCCGCTTGAAAGATCGCCCAAATTGTCCACCTTCCGGTCGCGCGTATCGTGTGTGTGAAATTCCGTGGCTAAACATTTTTGGTTACTGAAAAAAGGCAAGACCTTCGAAAGTAGTTCATCGACCGAGAGAGTGCTGCAATTTTTGACGTCGAGCGTCGGAACGTCAGACCCCTCCGGACGAGGTGCGGGAGGAGGAAGGTTCAGTGCGGGGGAAAGGCAGAAATCCGTGTGGTGGACGCCGCCATGTTCTTCGAGGTCTCTGCGCTGCTGCACAACGACGACGTTTGTTGATGATTGGCCTCGGAATACTCTTTTTTTTGTTGCAACATTTTTCGTGATTTGTGCGCGCCGCGTTATCTCGGATTGTTTACCGTTTGTCAGGTCGCCCGCGGTTCGTGACCGTATGCGAGTGTGTGTCAAGTGGGTGCGTTTGCCAAGTGGCCAATGGTTGTGATAAGGTGCGGACTTGGGTTGGCCACTCTTGCGGATTCCCGTTAGCTTTTGGTGTGTGTGATTTTTTTTTTCCTTTCTCGTCTGGGGCCTCTGCAGAAGAGGCCGAAACCAACAACGGCAAGAAAAACTAGCAGAAGAAGTGGTACACTGAAGGAACGGAGTGGCCCGGAACCGTTTCTTGGACCTACTCGTCAGTGTTGGACCTGTGCCAGTGAGGATTTGTCCCAGCTAGACGATCGGATCAGCGCCAGACGACGATGGACACCAGCGATCGAGGTAAGTCCTGGTTGAGGGAGAAAGAGATTGAGGAGGAAGACTGTCCAGGTGGCGGCCTGGGACAATTTTGGCTGGTTATTTTTAAAAGACCGATTTACTCACGGTGTGCGGTGACACCAATAATTCGTGAGCAGCACGTACGCACATCGACAGCCCAGACGGTAAGGGAGGAAGAACAAGACGAAGATGGCACGTTACACATTTGACCTCGTTCCGAGGTTTGTGGGACCGAGTGGGGCCACCGATGGTCGACACATTTGGAAGAATCTTAATTCCTGGATATCTTCAAGAATCAAGTAAAAATAAGCAAATTCCTGGGGTCTAAGCTATGCCAAAGCCTAGATCTGAACTCCGTTCTCTAGTAAACACATATCGGTTCTGGAGCACCGGAGAAACAGAAGAAGGGTCGATTGTTGGGGAGTGATTGTGTGGATTCGCAGACAGTGAGCGATGGGAAATATTCGTACGTAAGCGTAGACAAAAAATGTTGCCAAACAAAAATTCCTTCTCAAAGCCTAGAAATTCCCAATTTTTTTAAAAAACCGTATTTACGCACGAATCCTAATAAGAAATTGGCAACGGGACACATTGACTTTCAACATCTTCCTGAATTTCAAAGTAATATTTTTTTTAAAAACTTATTTTTATTATAGATGTAATCTACCTTTAAAAAAATTGTAGGCATTGTGTGGCCTGGGATAGCCTATTTGTTAAATCCAAATTTCGACCATCCCAGTGTATGATATTATAATTACAAAAACTGATCTTCGCAGGTGTGCACTTCCGTTTTACGCATAATTCGAGCCAAACATTTCATTAGGGCACAAAACCAAAAACCGCGATTCGAGAAAATCGCTTGCAAAAAGTGCACAACTTGTTTCAATTCCTATTTAAAAAAGAAGCTTGACTGATGGTATTTTTACTTATGATACGATAAAACACATCATTATCCTCAACTCTGCTTGAATGCTTCTTAATTTATGTTGATTTTCGCAATAAAACTCATAATTTAAAAAAATCTCGTTATTAGGCCCTTTTAACTTTCCAACTGTTGTTCATAATGGGCCCTTTCTAGATGCAATTTCGAAGAGAATTGAAAGGGCACTAAAGCGCTGTCATCCGATTGTTGTTTTGAATGATGTTTATGGGACCTTTTGTTCAGTTAGAAATAATGAGGAATTCAGCGAACATTATGTTAATTGGTGAAGTTTTGTGATCGAATGGTGAGAATAAGGCATGTGAAACATAAAAAATCTTCAAAGGTGTACTGAACAGCATCCGCGGGACCGTATTAAATATTGTGTTTCGACGAAGTTTTTTTCTGCAGAAATCTTTGGTGAAACGTAAACCAAACGTTGTTTTGAAGTGAATTAGTGTTAAGAATGTATGAAAACTTCACTTTATAACATAGAAAGTTCCTCAACTACGAAAAACTAACGAAAAAGAAAAGGGCACAATTGAATTTTTTTCTGGTTCGGAGTGAACATTGTTATGGGCCCTTTTGAGTTTTTGATTTTTTCAATAGGAAATTGTTTGTTATCAATCTGATTCTTGGAGGGCATGTAGGGAGTGTACTAATGAATGGAATAGTGTAATAATCCCGAATGTTTACGTTTTGGTTTTGTGCCCTAATGAAATGTTTGGCTCGAATTGTCCCATGTTTTCAACCGATTTCTGTGTTTCTACGCATAATTGGTAATGATTCGTAAAACTATTGATTCCGTGATAGAAAGTACTTGGTGAGACAATAATGCGTAGAAATGCAACGATGGGACAAACAGAATTGGTGCTGTTTTTGAAGAGTTTCCGAATAAAGTACCAAATTTTATGAGTTTTTCGGAAAGTATACGTCAAACTTAATTCAAAAATGAAAAAAAAAAAATCAAAATCGTCCAAAAGGCAGTGCAATTCTCTGAAACTTCGGACAACGATTATTTATGAATAATCTTAAACCAAAAAAGGAATTTTGCATTATTAGTTCGTCCATGCAAGTCTCCTTACAATTTTGGCAATTTTTTATACAAAAATCTATTAAAATATATTAAAAGCATCTCTCAAAAAACTGGCATAGATGTTAGTTTTGATTTGGACTTCTCGGGAAAAATAGTCACACTTTAAACAACATGTAAATTATCTAGAAAATGTGTTCGTTCTTAAAAAGAATTACTAGACATTTTGAATAATAACAAAAAAAAAAAAAATCCCTAGTTATTTCCGTCGCTTCGGTTTTGGAAAATAAAAAGCTTTCATTAGAGTTTAAAAGAACAACATCTGGCGAAAACTAGATCTTTTCATTTTTTGTATAAAAAGGAATGCAATCCTTCTTTGAAAGTTAAACGGTTCGTTAACTTTTTTTAATTTTCATATAAAAAGAAGGTTAATTTTGAAAAACAAACATTGGTTGTATTTCTTGCTTTAAGACAAGGCAGGACTACCTTTTTGAATTCATTGTTAGGATACCAAATTATTTAACAACAAAATACACATACAAATTTAATTCTTTACAAACAGTTTTTTAAAGTGATTCTATGATTTGGCCAATTGAATTCATTCAAATTGGAGGAAATATCTGAAATATACATCCAGAGTTTTTTTTTAAAAAGGACCTATAAACTATTGTCTTTCATATGTTTATAGAACCTATTCAAGAAAAACCTTAGACATGTACTTGAAAATTTCTCAATTTCTTAAATCAGAAATCTGCAAACGTAACGTTCGGTTTTCGTTCGAAGGGATATATTTGGCTTTGTTGATTTTGACAAAATGGCTTATGCGAGTTGTTTTATTAAACCCCCAACGTGATTCATTTTGGTTACGATTTTTGTACTCCTTGTACTGCCGTTCTACGCATAATTGTCCCATGTCTTTTTTGGACGATTCTGACTTTTTATCATTTTAAGGTTTAGTTTTACGTATACTTTCAGAAAACACCTAAAATCTAGTACTTTTTTCAGAAAATCATTGAAAACAACACCAAGTCTGTTTGTCCCATCGTTGAACTTCTACGCATAATTGTCCCACCAAGTATTTTTTATCACGCAATCATGAGTTTTACGAATCATCTTATCTTGTTTACCTATTTACCTGCAAGAGGATTACAAATAAGGGTGATAAAATGTTAACCGGGGTGATTAGGGACATATAGGGCAAATAGGGACCCACGGGACAATTATGCGTAGAAACACAGAAATCGATCGAAAAATTTCAATCGCGTTTTTCTCAGTTGCCCTTTTTTGAACATGGGACAATTATGCGTAGAACGGCAGTGTACACAGAAAAAAAAATCATGGTAATATTACATCTGGGAAGGGGTACATCTTTTATGTCAGAAAAAATGTGTAATTTTACTTCTGAAAATGTGTAAATTTACCACTATTCTGGTGTAATGTCGCTTTTTTCAGTTTAAATTGAGGTAAAATTACATCATAAGAGATGTAATATTGAACCTTCTAAAATTACACCTTCCAAATTTACACATTTTTTTTGCTGTGTCTCTGATTTGAAAATAATCATTTCTGGAGTTTTTTTTTGAAAAGGTCCAATAAACCAAATTTTCAGTTTTTGCTTTTTGGATGTTTTTGAAACCGCCTTGAGTCAGGGGTATTAAAAAACACCCAAAAAGCAAAAACAGAAAATTTGGTTTATTGGACCTTTAAAAAAAAAACTCCAGATTTGGACTTCATTTGTTTCAGAAAAAAACTAGTATGTTTATGGATGTTTGAAATGCATTTTCCTTAAATCATGTTTTGCATGATTACAGGGTTGTTACGGACGGCGCGGATAGCGCGGATTTGCTGGCTAAATTTGCACAGGCGCGGATTTCGCGCGGATGGCAATTTTGATATATAAAATAATTAACATTCAAGTTATAAAGAAAAATATTATCAGGAATAACGATAAATTTGAATAAAAGTGAAAAGACTTCAATTGCTTGGAAGTTGTTAATGAAACAAAATTTAGTTTTCTTCCGGAAATGTTTGTTTGTCATTTCTAAATAAGAAATGTCGAAATAATCTTCAAGAAGAGATTATTTTTGAACAGAAGCTGGCCTTCAGCCGTTGATTTTAGATTTAATCTGTGGAAAGATTTTTTTTCTAAATTGAAACATTTTTAGGGAAAACATGAAAAGATCAAAATGTTCAAAACGGAAAGCTCCATTAAAAGTTTCAGAAATTCAAAACGTTTTTGATTTTTATAGTTGTATTATCCAAAAATTGGAAAATTAAAAAATTTTAATATCCAAAAATAAAAAAAACAATATTCTAAAATTAAAAATATTTAAGATCCAAAAATTCAAAAATTCCGAAAATTAAAAAATAAATTCTCAAAATAAAAAAAAAATAAAATAAAAAAAAATAAAAAAAATCAATAGAACACAAACTTATAAATTTTTTTATTCTTAAATTATTTAATTCTTTAATTCTTTAATTCTTTAAAGCTCAACTTCATAAATCGTCAATCCTTAAATACAAACTCCAAAGATTCAGGAATTAAAAAAAAACAAAAAGATTCTCATAATTAAAAAAAAAAATAAAATTAAAAAAAAAACAATCTATAAAACAAAAAAATATAAATATTTAAATTTAAATTATATAATTCCTGAATTCTCAAACTCTAGACCTTAAATAAAAAGAACTGCAGAATTCTTAAATGCTACAATATTTGTCACCAGCGTTTTGCCAGTCATATTTTAGGCTAGAGAAATTTTGAGAAGAAAATAATACAAATTTTGTGTATCGACACTTCAGCGAGGATCATTGATTTATTGTAATTGTTTTTCCCTCTGGTTCACTTCATCCTAACAAAAATAATTTTTTCCATGTAATTTTCGGCGTTTTAACATTCTGCGTTCTGGAATTCAGCCTATTGAAGCTAGTCTGGATTTAAAATTGTATTTATTGAATACAACATAATTTTAACGTTTGTGATTTTTGCGTTCCTTCCGACGAAGCCCTTAAACATAAGACGATTTTAAAGTCTGTTCTCAAATACGTTCTTTGTTATAATTCATAAATAATTAAATTGTTTTGAAACTCTGTTGTATGTGTGTCGCGCCAAAATATTTTTCTTAATATGGCGCGAATTTCGCGCAGATTGGGTTTTGCGACGGCGCGGATTTGGCGCGGATTTTTTTTCAACTTCTCCGTAACAACCCTGCAATGATAGAGCTCGATTAAGAATATTTGTATGTGTGTGTATGTATGTATGTGACCAAAATTCTCACTGAGTTTTCTCAGCACTGGCTGAACCGATTTTGATCGAACCAGTTGCATTCGACTTGATTTAGGGTCCCATACATCGCTTTTGAATTGTTTGAAGTTTCGATAAGTAGTTCAAAAGTTATGTATAAAAAAGTGTTTTCACATATATCCGGATCTCATTTATATGCATGTAAACGATGTCCGGATCCATCATCCAACCCATCGTTGGTTAGGTAATTGAAAGACCTTTCCAACGAGTCCACAACATTGAAGATCTGGCAACCCTGTCTCGAATTATGATCAATTAAGTGATATTTATATACATTTTTGAAGCCGGATCTCAATTAAATGTATGTAAACGTTGTCCGGATCCATCATCCAACCCATCATTGGTTAGGTAATCGAAAGACCTTTCCAACGAGTCCACAAAATTGAAGATCTGGCAACCCTGTTTCGGGTTATGACCAGTTAAGTGATATTTATGTACTTTTTTGAAGCCGGATCTCACTTAAATGTATGTAAACTATGTCCGGATCCATTATCCGACCCATCGTTGGTTAGGTTATCAAAAGACTTTTCAAATGAGTACAAACCATTGAAGATCTGGCAACCCTTTCTCAAATTATGACCACTTTAGTTATATTTGTGTACTTATTTTTCTGGATCTAAAAAAAAAAATAGCTGGCAAACCACTTATATTAAAAATTAGAAAGGCATCAACCACATAGGTGGATTAAGTTAGTTTTTTTCTTAAACGTGATATAAAAAAATAAGATTTGCAGTCGGTCGAAACATCATTCCACAGATCACAAGAAAAGCTTTCAAATGAAGGCAAAAAATCATTATGATTAACTATCGATTTTATTTTATTTTTGATTTTTTTAAATAAAAGGCAGTACAAAATGAATATGAAAAAAACAACATAATGGAATTGGCAGCCTTGATTTCCAAATTCACTTATTCTTTTAATGTTTATCCTAAACCGCAACCGATTTAGATTCAAGCCCATCTGGTCCGTTTTTGCAAGTGTGCGTTTCAGCTTGCAGCAGATGCGCACCATTTTTCCCACGACGGTGAGCCAACTCACAGTCAGCTAAAAAGGAGACTTGCATAAATCTGCACTCTCCGCGTCCGCGTCCCGCGGATCATCCCAAACCCGTGTGTCTGGTTTTCTTTTTACCTCCGAGATGACTTTCCACCGTCAACGTCAGCGTCTTTTCTTCAGGTTGGTCCAGCGATCATCATCACTGTGTCGGCGGCTTGTGTTCCTCTTCCGCAAAAGGTGTGCATTCTCAGGGTGGAGGGGGGGAGAATGCAGTCTCAAACTGGGCAAAGCTGACGATTTGCATAAACCGGGTGACCCTGAGTCGGAGAAACCGGTCGCGCCGCAGCACATCTTTATCTTCGCTCGCACACACAAATTTGTCGAGGAATTAGAAAAAAAAATGAAACGTCGAAGATCTACAAAGTATCCAGCGGCAATCAGCCACAGCCGCAGGCTTAACCTTGAGAAATCAAGTTCAAGACGGAAAGGTGGAGGAGAATGGGGAGGAATGCATCATCCTCCACGGGGCAGCAACGAGAAGAAGAACGCGGCCAGAACCAGCAAGCAACAACAGCTATCCAAATAGTCCGGTGAACAGTTGCTGAGTCGAAGGGGGGCAGTGGTATTGAAGAGAAAATCACAGGCCTCGTGTAGAATTCGCTGGAGAGACTGCTTAGGGTTGCAACAATAGTGTGGTCTATGCACTCAAAGATGCTCAGAATCCGACCGAGAGGAAATAGCTCTTAAACTGACACTAGGTTCTGAGAGAATAAGCGTCTACGGTTGAGAGCATTTTACTCTCAGAATTATTTTAACAGAAAAAATGAAAAATTGGTCACCACAAATCCTCTCAAACGTATTAGAGATCATTATACTCTTAAAGGTCTTACGTTTTGTACAATGATATTTTTTGGACCACCCTAACGATCGGTCGGCCAAGTTCCGCAAATATGGAATTGATCGATGCATGTCTGCGTGGTTCCTCCGTGGAATCACCAACACTCTCTTCTGTTGTTGGTGGCTCCGCTTACCAGTAGTTCGTCCGCGGAACCAATAAATAACTTCGCACCGACGGCCAGGTTTATGATATTCTTTGCCCGTTTCAACAATTTTTTGCTGCTTCTCTCAATACTCGGACTCTGGTGGTGGTGGTTCCATTATTGATGCTTCCTCATTCTTGGAGAATTTTGTGAGCTTCGCTTTGTTGAACCTCTCGGCGTTCGGTGAATATCCGTCCAAAGCTACGACGTAGAAAGGTCTAAATCGACAAAAACATGTCAATCAGCTTCCAATTTATCCCCTGCGTCCTTAATTAGCATCAGCAAGCTTTCTCCACGTAATGAATCACGGCGACTCTTCCATCAATCACCGCTTCAACATCCTGCGGCGCCCGTGGAATGAGGACAGCCAGCGCATCCTTGACCCATATCAATTGTGTTTTATGGCCTGGAGCCCGGAGGGGCGTACTTCCGCTTCACGAGGGACTGTGTGATGAGAGGGAGTAAGAAGAGGCCTTCAAGTTGTGAATACGGAATGACGATGGTGAGTCTCGTATGACTTCTTTTTTATAAAAAGACAATTCTCACAAGGTAAGTTTGAAAAGGGAAAGTTTGCTTGAAGTAGAATTTTTGAAATACTGTCCAGACTCGTTCCGAAGGCCTCGGAAAACTTTGGGTGCCCAGAATATGGGACTTTTTCTCAAAAACTGATTATTGTTCCTTGAGCTATTTTACCCATTGATACTCGAACGTGAAGTTTGTATGGAAATATTGATAGATATAGAGATATAAAGTTTTTTTTTGCTGAAAATTCTGGTCAATTATTTTCTTCTTAGATATAATAAAACACCATGATTAACTAAATTTCAAATTAGTTCGTTCATACAAATCTGCATACAATTTCGGCAGCTGAGCAACTCTCTGGAATTTTGACATTCGTATACGTTAAATAAGCCCAAAGAGGCAATTTTTCATCATCCAAAACAAAAAACGAAAGAAACCAAAATGTCTATAATGACCAAAATGATCAAAATGGCCAAATCTACCAAAATGACCAAAATGACTAAAATGATCAAAATGGCCATAATGACCAAAATTGCCAAAATGACCAAAATGACAAAAATTACCAAAATGACCAAAATGATTAAAATGACGAAAAATTACCAAAATGACGAAAATGATCAAAATGACGAAAATGATCAGAATGTTGAAAATGGCCAAAATATTCAAAATGACCAAAATGACCAAAATGACGAAAATGATCAAAATGACGAAAATGACCAAAATGACGAAAATGATCAAAATGACGAAAATGACCAAAATGACCAAAATGACGAAAAAGATCAAAATTACTAAAATGATCAAAATTACCAAAATGATCAAAATGACCAAAATGATCAAAATAGCCAAAATGACCAAAATGACCAAAATGATCAAAATGACCAATGAGACCAAAATGGCCAAAATGGCCAAAATGACCAAAATGACCAAAATGACGAAAATGATCAAAATTACCAAAATGATCAAAATTACCAAAATGACCAAAATGGCCAAAATGAACAAATTGATCAAAATGACTAAAATGACCAAAATTACCAAAATGACCAAAATGACCAAAATGACCAAAATTACCAAAATGACCAAAATGACCAAAATGACCATAATGACCAAAATGACGAAAATGATCAAAATGACCAAAATGGCCAAAATGAACAAAATGGCCAAAATGACAAATGACCAAAACGATCAAAATTACCAAAATGACCATAATGACCAAAATGACCAAAATGATCAAAATGGCCAAAATGACCAAAATTACCAAAACGATCAAAATTACCAAAATGACCAAAATGACCAAAATGACCAAAATGACGAAAATGATCAAAATGACCAAAATGGCCAAAATGAACAAAATGACCAAATTGATCAAAATGACCAAATTGATCAAAATGACCAAAATGACCAAAATGGCCAAAATGAACAAATTGATCAAAATGACCAAATTGATCAAAATGACCAAAATGACCAAAATGACCAAAATTACCAAAATTGCCAAAATTACCAAAATTACCTAAATTACCAAAATTACCAAAATTACAAAAATTACCAAAATGACGAAAATGATCAAAATGACGAAAATGATCAGAATGTTGAAAATGGCCAAAATATTCAAAATGACCAAAATGACCAAAATGACGAAAATGATCAAAATGACGAAAATTATCAAAATGACGAAAATGATCAAAATGACGAAAATGACCAAAATGACCAAAATGACGAAAAAGATCAAAATTACTAAAATGATCAAAATTACCAAAATGATCAAAATTACCAAAATGATCAAAATGACCAAAATGATCAAAATAGCCAAAATGACCAAAATGATCAAAATGACCAATGAGACCAAAATGGCCAAAATGGCCAAAATGACCAAAATGACCAAAATGACGAAAATGATCAAAATTACCAAAATGATCAAAATTACCAAAATGACCAAAATGGCCAAAATGAACAAATTGATCAAAATGACTAAAATGACCAAAATTACCAAAATGACCAAAATGACCAAAATGACCAAAATTACCAAAATGACCAAAATGACCAAAATGACCAAAATGACCATAATGACCAAAATGACCAAAATGACCAAAATGACGAAAATGATCAAAATGACCAAAATGGCCAAAATGAACAAAATGGCCAAAATGACAAATGACCAAAACGATCAAAATTACCAAAATGACCATAATGACCAAAATGACCAAAATGATCAAAATGGCCAAAATGACCAAAATGACCAAAACGATCAAAATTACCAAAATGACCAAAATGACCAAAATGACCAAAATGACGAAAATGATCAAAATGACCAAAATGGCCAAAATGAACAAAATGACCAAATTGATCAAAATGACCAAATTGATCAAAATGACCAAAATGACCAAAATGACTAAAATTACCAAAATTGCCAAAATTACCAAAATTACCAAAATTACCAAAATTACCAAAATGACTAAAATTACCAAAATTGCCAAAATTACCAAAATTGCCAAAATTACCAAAATTACCTAAATTACCAAAATTACCAAAATTACAAAAATTACCAAAATTACCAAAATTACCAAAATGACCAATATGACCAAAATGACCAAAATGACGAAAATGATCAAAATCACCTAAATCACCTAAATTACCTAAATTACCATAATTACCAAAATTACCAAAATGACCAAAATGACCAAAATGACCAAAATGACCAAAATGACCAAAATGACCAAAATGATCAAAATGGCCAAAATGACCAAAATGACCAAAATGATCAAAATGACCAAAATGATCAAAATGATCAAAATGACCAAAATGATCAAAATGACCAAAATGACCAAAATGACCAAAATGACCAAAATGACCAAAATGACCAAAATGACCAAAATGACCAAAATGACCAAAATGACCAAAATGACCAAAATGACTAAAATGACTAAAATGACCAAAATTACCAAAATGAACAAAATGACCAAAATGAACAAAATGACCAAAATGACTAAAATGACCAAAATGAACAAAATGGCCAAAATGACCAAAATGACCAAAATGACCAAAAAATGACCTAAATGGCCAAAATGACCAAAATGACCAAAATGACCAAAATGACCAAAATGATCAAAATGACCAAAATGACCAGAATGACCAAAATGATCAAAATGACCCAAATGATCAAAATGATCAAAATGACCAAAATGATCAAAATGACCAAAATGACCAAAATGACCAAAATGACCAAAATGACCAAAATGACCAAAATGACTAAAATGACCAAAATGACCAAAATGACCAAAATGACCAAATTGATGTCCTCTAAAACATATCAAAAAATAAAAAAAATTAAAATTAGTGTTTTTTTGCAAATCAAGTTTTAGTGACTAAAAGTTAAATTAAAAATCACCAAAATTTTTTTACCTTGTATCATTGTGGTCCATATCCATACCTACAACTTTGCCGAAGACACCAAATCGATCAAAAAATTCCTTCAAAAGATACAGATTTTTGAATTTTCACATATCATTTTTGTATGGATTAAAAAATACAGAAAAAATCGAATGACCGAAATCTCAGAGAATTGCTCAACTTCTATGCAGCTTTTAGAGCAGAACGCGATTCTCGTCAATGAATCGATTACCGATTATTTCCAAGAATTGTTCACCTGATTGCTCAATTTTTTTGTTTAGTTCTGGTCATAAAACAGATAAGAAGAGCCTCCCAAAAATTCCACACCCAAAAGCTGCACATTCTTGTTCCCCAGTGGCGAGGTGCACCTTATGCCCAAACACACACACTCACTTTTAAAATAGTTTTAAAAAGAGCGACGCAAAAATCGATACGGTGACACATGATTGGAATTTCCATGGCATGCAAAGCAAAAAATAAAAAAATAAAAAGAAATAATGAGAAAAAAAAGCGCAGCCCAAATTTAGCGTGTTTGAAATAGTTTAGCGTGACCAGCTGCTTATCGCCGCACCATTTTACGACCTGGGTGACGAAGTTTAGAAGCAGCTGCTTGTGCAGTTGCAGTGCAAATTAGCATTGTAGTTTTGGGTACTATTTTTGAGGGGAACTCATTGAGACAATCAACCTGTGTTGAAGTAAAGTATGAAACTTTTAAAGTAATTTATTTTTAATCTTTTTTTAGTTCTCAAGAAAATTCTTGTTGAGTTACGTCGAGACACAAATCCATTTTATAGAGCTCCACTTAAGATGTTCTTACTTGACCAAATCATCATCGTTAGGCAACATGCCGAAGAGTGCTGCTTATCTTTACCGAAAAAGTCATAGACCTTCCAGAGTTCTATTTTTTCCCCCCAAAAGTTTCATCACATAATTCCCTCCCAACAAGTATCCCCCTGTTGAGTCAGGTCCCACCCAAATCGTTTTCACGAAACGAGAGACCCCGTTTGAAGGACGTACTTTTGTGCAAACTTTGATTTACGTGCGTCCATCTCTCCATCATGAACCTTTTGCTACTACACATAGAGAAGGAAGATATTTATTTCAATTTCGTTCGCTCCACCGTCAACCAACGTCATCTTGGGGTAGGTTTGGGTTCGAGTTCGGGGTGAGATGAACACATAACGCCGCCCGAAATGGGGGTCAACCACCAGCACCGTAACCCATCGTGCGCGGACAAGTTCGTAGAACTCCCGGAGATTCGGAGGGTGTTGTTCGCGCTGGGTTTTATTTCGTTTATTTCGTTCGGGGAGGAATGTCACGGCACAAGAACCTTTCCCGCGGTGGCCACCGGGCCTGGCGTGCGTTCAACTGTTGGCTGCTGGCTCGGTGTATATAGGACCGTTTTGTATGTATAAAGTCCCATCAGGCACGAGATCTGCAGCAGCAGCAGCACATTTTGGCCATAAAATACACAACATCAAAAATTTATTCAATTTCTATTTACCTCTCGCAGGAGTACGAGCTCTATGGCTCGAGTTTTGGTGGAATCCTTCGCTGAATCCCTTGAAGGCAGTCCTCGTTGGTTGGAGGAACTTGGGGCTCCTTATGGAAGGGTTTGTGATCCTGTTTTTGAACGAATTGAATTTAAAAGCTTTTTTGGTCTAAAAGCGTAAGAATTTGTTTTCGTTTTCTTTGGATGAACCTTCCTGTTCCATTTCCAGGCCTGAATTATGAAAAAAATATTTTTGGGATAAATGATGGAAAAATGATCTTATGAAAATGACGATAATAAAAGGATAATTTTGAAAATGCTGAATTTTTGTGTTGCGTTATATTTAGACAAACCCTTAAATTTTGTTTTGAGTAAATTTGTTTTTTTCTGACTGAAACTTTTCTTTTTCTAAATTCATGAAAAAATTGGTTCGCTGAAAAAAATATACCCATTTATTAATTCATTTTCATCATTTAAAGTGTAAAACCCAAAACCATGCTGTTGTTTTTAAATATTTTTTTATTTGTTTTTATACATTTAAAAAAATTACATACTAATTCGAATTGCCAATCGAAAAGTATCCAACAATTATTTAATAAAATGCATAAATTTCAAGTTACAGTCCAGACTCGATTATCCGAAGGCCTCGGAAAAAATTCACTTCGGATAATCGAATCACGATTTTTTTTAGCTGTCTTTTTTTTTTATTGATGAGCTTTAGTATAACACTTAAACTACTTTAAAGTGGGTTAGAATTTTTAAATCCAAGATGGCGGCATAAATAGCGATGATGAAATATTGAAAAATGTATTTTTTAAATTTTACTAGCGATCAACCATTTAAATTTGCCTAAAATAAGGTCGCAGAACTCGAATTTGATGTTTAAAGTAAAAAATAAAAAATAAGAATTTTTTTTTGTTCTTGATTAGATTATCCAAAGTCCCATACAAACCTTCGGATAATCGAGGCTTCGGATAATCGAAACTACTGTATAGCCATTTAAGCTTAGTTAATGGTAAAAATCTGATAATTTTTGATATTTTAAAATAGTCTTTGTCTAGGTAGCTGAGAAAATTATCTATAATTTTAATTTTTGGGCTTTCCAAATTGGACAATTGGTTAATATACAGCCTTTGCAAAGAATAAAAATGAGTTTTACTAAGTTTCATCCAATTAGCCTTTATTTTTCAAAAGACTATACTGCCCCTGGTTGCATAAATGTCCCATATGCATTTTCATCACTTTTGAGTTAATGATGCAGTTTGAATCAAAATCGTGTGCTCTTTCTGAAAAGCCTATAACATCCAGTACTTTATTCTAAAAATCAGGAGGAAATCCAGTTTTTTCGCGAAAACTTAACACGTAGCCTTATGTATGGGACAAACTTCAAATGCGTTTTTCTCAGCTTGCTGTTTTTGCATATGGGACATTTATGCGAACATGGGCAGTATAGCTCGACCAGCGTTCGTCCGATTTTCAGTATTTTGTTAAAAGCTCCAATCTTCCCAAAAACAATATTTTCAAGATAATTAGCCTAATTTTTGAAAAGAACGAAAATCCATGTTTCGAAACTTTTCAAACATAAGGCTAGATTATCTAATAAAAAAAAATTCGGAAACATCGGAAAAAAATTGAATAATGTGCAAATTTTCAAAAAGGAATTTAAAAAAAACCGGAACAAATTTAACGGTTTCTAAAATATGTTTCTTTTGTGGTATTGTGGAATTTTGTGCCAAATAAAAAATCAAACATCTTTCCAAAAACATTTTTTTTCAAGATTTAAAAATCTACCCTAATATTTGAAAAGGACGAACATTCCAAACTTTTGGCTAGATTTTAAAATATATTGTTCGGAAACATTGAAAAAAAAAAAAAAAACGTTACGGTTTCTATTTTGTCTTTTTTTGCTATTTTGTAATTTCGTGCCGAATTTCAATATTGAAAAATGAAACTTTTTTAAAAAGTTCCGATTTTTCCAAAAACGATCTGTTCAATATTTTCAAATAGGTAGGTTAGTTTTATAAATTGGAATTTTTTTTCGGGAACATAAAAAAAATGATTTGATAATTTCAAAAAAAAATAAGAAAACAGAACTAGATCCAAATTAACGGTTTCTCAAATAGTTTTTTTTTTGCTTTTGGCAGCAACAAAAAAGTGTCGATAAGGCAAATGCAATCTGTAATTTTTTTTTGTTGAAAAAAACATTTGGCTTCTCTTAAAATTTAAAAAATTAATTTCGGAAACATCGAAAAATTTAAATAATGTGCAAATTTTAAAAATGATATAAAAAACCCCGAAACAAGTTCAATGGCTTCTAAAATAGATTGTTTGGTGGTATTATGCAATTTCGTGCCGATTTACAATATTTAAAAAATAACGAAATATTTGTGAAAACTTTCGATCTTTCCAAAAAAACTTTTCAAAGATTTCAAAATTTTCTCTTATATTTGAAAGGACGAAAAGTCCGTATTTAGAAACTTTTCAAACTTTTACTCGATTTTATATCTTGAAATATTTTTTCGGATGCATCGGAAAAAAAAGAAATAATGTGCAAATGCGGATATAAAAAGGACCTCAACGGTTACTAAAATAGTTTTGTTTGCTATTGTGCAATTATGTGCCGATTTCCAATAATAAAAAAATCAAAACATTTCGATGCCCGTGTGCTCTCTTGTACTAAGCTTTCTAGGATGCTTAAATAGATAGAACAAGAAAGCACACTGGCATCGATTTGTAAAAGTTCCGATTTTTCCAAAACCATCCAAACCATCCATAGTTTTAAAATTTTACTATCCACCCTAATATTAAAAAAGGGCGAAAAATCTATATTCAGGTAATTTTCAAACATTAGGTGATATTTTAAAAATTTGAAAATATTTTTTTGGGAGCATCGGAAAAAAATAAAAGATGTGCAAATTTCAAAAAGACCAAATTAACGATTTTTAAAATAGTTTTTTTTTGCTATTGTGCAGTAACAAAAAAGTTTAGTTAAGGTCAATGCAATTTGTAAAATGTTTTCGTTGAAAAAGTTGTTTGATCATTTGTAATCTATTTTAAATACATTGTACAATGTTTTTTTTTGCGATTATGGTCAAATAGGATACTTTAAGGTTTTTTTTTATTCAAATTTAGGTTTTTGAAATCACAGGTCGGAAAAAGATTACATCACAGAAAATGAAAAGAAAATCATTTTTTTTCATGAATTCTTTGCAATTTTAATTTTTTTTTTACACATGCAGTACTGTTAGAATATTTAAAGCTTTATGCTTTATTTTATACTCTTTGTTTAAAAATTAGGAAAGTTTTGCTTTCCGATAAAAAACATTTTCATGATTTCATGATCAAAATGAAAATCAAAACAAAATAAGAATTAATATCTATTAAAAATGCCAAAATCCGCAATTTTCATAAAATTCATTAAAAAATATTCTTCAAATATCTTAAACCCAATAGTACCACAATAGAGTCATCCACCCTCATCACTCCAGTGCGCTACATATCTTCGTTAGAGGCGAGAGTTTGCTTCTTGTAGCATACTTTGGGCCCGCCGCTGGCTGGCTCGCTCAAACAAACCGCCAAAAATATCCTCTCGGCGGAGAAAGCAAAAGTCGAAAACCAAGCCAAAAGTGCTTCTCTTGTCGGACATGATGCAATCAATTCTAATTGAGCAAACGCCACACTTTTGACACACACAGCCAGACACAACGCTGTTCGGCTTACCCTAGGTCATGGCACTTTCGGAGGGGGAGGCAGAACACATAATATACTACCCCTCTTCCCACTTGCCCCTCAATTTAGGGTACTTTTCACCTGATCGGTGATGATGCTGCTGCGGTGTGCGGTTTCAGTTTTGTGTGTTTTTGATATATTTGCGCCAAACGGGTGATTGATCCTTGCCACAAACAAGTTGGCTCTCTATTTCTATCTCTATTTTGTGCTGTGTAGGGCGTGGAACACAAATCCCACTTTGCGGAGCAGGTCAACGGGGTTGGCTGCTGTTTTGTTGTTGTTTGTGCGATGCTTGATGATACCAGGATTAGGATACGACACACTGTAGTCAAGTGTCAATTAGTGGAATGAGTTTAACGGTGGACGACCCTATTGCAGTGGGATCATGTTTTTGGTTTTCTATTTGTTGGATTGGAATGAACTTAGTTGGTTGTTGACGTTCTAATCAATTGATTTACACTTCGTATTTTTTAATTTTCTTAAGGAGCTATTACACTACCGCAAACAAACTAACTCGAACTATTTCGTGTTTGACAGTTTGCCAGACTCGCAAACTCGCAAACAAGGCAAAATGTATGCAGGCTGACGTTTGAACAAACAAATCCAGGCAAACAAACAAGGCAAGCAAACTGTCAAAAAGTGCGAGTTTGTTTGTTTGTTTGCCATAGTGTAATAGGTCCTTAACTTTTAAAATCAAATTCGAATTCTGCGACCCCATTTAAGTCAAATTTGAATAGTCGATTGCTTTAAAAATTACAAAATGCATTATTTTAATATGTCATCGCCGCTTTTTTGGCCACCATCTTGGATTCAAAAATTCAAAATCACTTTATAGTAGTTTGGGAGTCATACCTAATCTCAGCAATCAAAAATAAGTCAGTTTTTTTTTTTCGTGATTCGATTATCCGAAGTGAAATTGTTCAGAGGCCTTCGGATAATCGAGTCTGGACTGTACTACCTTAGGAATAGTTAATTAACCTATTTTTACCATTTATAATAAATATTTCCTTTTATCTTCTTATTTCAGGTTCGTATTCATCAACAATAAATCAGTTTTTAGCAGTTGTGTAAGTAACATAACCAATTTTTGACATTTATTTAGAATTTCGCAACTTTTTTTTGAAATTTTCAATGTTGTATTTATTTGATTGGGATGGAAGTTATCCATGCAAAAAATTTTAAACTCTTTTAAGGAAGCAAAACAAAAAAAAAGCTTACTAAAATTTAAATCTTCACTGATTTTTTCTGAAAATCCTGTTGTAAATTATTGAGATTACATTGTATAATGTTATTTTATTGATTTAAAAATTCAATAATTATTTTTATTTTTAACCAATAATTCTGAGTCTCACATCTTAATTCACCTTAACGGTACACATCAACCATAGCTTTTGCACCCAGATTTCTGATACAGACATTTTAGTATCTTCAAAAATACGGGAACTATCAGTATGATTTTTTATTCATCCCCTAAATTACTGTATTCAAAGTTATTTACAACAAAGTTTGACTATTTTTACAATCAGATTCTTGCAGGATTGGGTTCGTAAGTTTGACAAATTTGGAATAAGAAGACAACAACTTCCTTGGCTGCTGTGCACCCTTAATTCCAAGCATTTTTTGGCTAATTTACTAAGTCTCACAAATCTTTATTGTATTACTCTTAATCTCTGTTACTTGCACTGTACCCAGCGTAAAGATAAACCATTAAACGCAGTCAAATCTCCACCCACGAGCTGATTCTTTCGTCCTTGAGCCAGAGCCAGAGAGTATCACACGAAGGAACCACGAAGCATCTGTTGATATAGAGGGAGGGCAGCAACAAAAAAGAATCTATTAGCGGGATAAGAAAGGGAGAAAATAAAACCCTCACCATAACCATACAAAAGTGAAATTGAAAAAGATTGCAATATATGACTCCACTTGGCAGTGGTGTAATGTCACTTAAAAAGAGAGAAAAAAAAACAAACAAAGCAAACTGCGAAACTTCTGTATTTGTATTTACAATGTTGAGCGCTGTGCTGCCAACAACTACATAAAAATAATAATTATATTATTGAATTTTGTAAGTCACCAAAGCTGGATAATAAATGCAGTCAGTCATTGAAATGACGGCTACGCTAGTAGTACTGGTAATTTTTTTGTTTATTTGAATTTGTAATTTTCTTTTTTTTTTTGTTAAAAGTGCCAAAACAACATTCCTGGAGTTTCTTTTAAAAACTCCAGATTTAAAGAAAAAACGACAAAAAACGACAAAAAAAAAAATTAAATGAGAAAAATATATTACAAAAAATATGTTCTAACTTCTTGTCCAACTTTTCTCGCTAGTGTTGCCATCCAGAATAATTTAGTCACATTTTCATTAAGACACACATAACACTAGGTATCACACAGTTTGTAGCGAAATTGGATATCAAAAACAACAACAAGCAAAATAAAACTTCATATTCCTACATATATAAACATCAAGACGCAGACTCCACGAGTTTTAATTTGTTGCTGTATCTACAGTTATGTGTGTGTGCGAATGTATCGAAATGTGCTTCACACCGACACCACACCAAACTGCTTTTACTCTTTATCCCGTTTTCCGCTACTCGTCGTCGTCATCATTGATCATCTCGTCATCAGCGTCATTGAATCGCTCGATTCGCGCGAACCATCGAATCGTTTGATAGTGTGTGTGGTTGCACTATCGCTAGACT
Organism: Culex pipiens pallens; assembly: GCF_016801865.2. Classification (NCBI taxonomy): domain Eukaryota; kingdom Metazoa; phylum Arthropoda; class Insecta; order Diptera; family Culicidae; genus Culex; species Culex pipiens. Next base: position 173,894,894 of record NC_068939.1, read on the forward strand.
GGTTCAAGTTATTGCAACACAAAGACTTAAAAAAACATTTATATTTAAACTTTTTCTTTAAATTAATTTTAAAGGATTTTTTTCCATTGTTTAAAGTTTATTTCAAGACCGTTAAATATAAATATATTTGAAGGTTTTTGTAAAAAGCTCAACAATAAAAAAAGGCCAATGCGATTTTTTTTAACATGTTCTTGTCTCTCGGCCCCCTTTAAAATTTTCTCCGAAAAATCAGGGGGCAAAAAAATATAATGTTGGAAAATTGAATTTTAATTGAAAAAACTTGATTATGAAGTTTTGGTACTGTATTCCAAATAATTTTTTTCACGTTTTTTAGTGAAAATTTAAATGTCTAGCGATATTATTTTGCCCCCGGATATTTTTACACTGGAACGCCCAAGTTACACGGGCACCCAAGCCTCCCAAAAAAGGTGGAACGGTAACTTCAACTCGCTAGTTCTCGGGCATTATTCAACCAATCGGGACGATTCTTGTTTCCAGTGATTTGTAAGAATGTCTAGATGGTCCTAAAATTTTGCAGAACTTGATTTGAACAAATCTGTAATTTCTGCGACCGAAAACATCGTTCCACCTTTTTTAAAACGACTGCCTCCGCGGAATTTTTGGCAAATTTTTTTTACACGCGAAAAAAAAAGTTAGAACGATGTTTTTGATCGCAAAAATTAAATATTTGATCAAATTAGGTTCTGCAAAGTTCAAGAATCATCTAGACATCCTAACAAAACACTGGAAAGAAGAATCATCTTGATTGGTTGAGTTATGCCCAAGAACCATTGAGTTGGAGTTACCGTTTCAACTTTTTTGGAGCCTTGGGCATTTGAATGTTAAGGGAAAATTAGAATATAGAATTTGTAATACACTTCATAAAGTTTCCTAAGACATTTTTTATATTAAATTAAATAAAGGAATTTAAATCTCTCTAGAAAATTATATTATTGGGACGTAAAACTTTCGGAAAAAAAATTCATTGATAAATCGCCCTTTTTGATTAAAAATACATAAATAAACGTTAAACAATGCATTTTAAATAGTTTACAATCAATTGTACATTTTTTTCCAATGAAAATTTCAATTTTCAGCAATATTTTTTCCTCCTTATTTTCTGAAGGATGTTTAAGGGGTTACATACATGTAAATCGCCAAAAATGTCAGAGGTTGTTATGAGCATACACTTTAACTTTTTATAAATCTGTTTCCAGGACATTAAAATATACATTTTCATTTATTAACAAAACAAATTTGAAGACATTTGGTTGTATGATTGCCGAGATAAAGCTATTTGAAGTTAGCAGTTTCAAAAAACGGGTGCCACGATATCTCAACACTGCTTTGACCAAATCGGCTCAAAATTTTGGTGAAGCCTCATTAAACCGGTCCCGTGTCCATGACGAAGGCCGATTTTCAAAAAGTCTATTTTAAAAAAAAAGATAAAAATATTTTAAAGTTTTTCATATAAAATATCGCCAGTTTTTGATTTTTGTATTTTTTGAAAATGCAAAATTTCAAAATCGGGCTTCGTCATGCACACGGGATATGTCTTGGGAGTCTTCACCCAAAATTTCATTCAATTTGGTCCATCCCATCTAGAAAAATCGTGGCACCCGTAAATCAACTTGGTGTTCAGAGAAAAACGCTCACAAAGTTTGACAGTTCGCTTTGCGCATGGCAAAATTTGGAGCTCAAATTGTCTATAACTCACTTAAATCATGAAATATCTTTATGAAACTTTCAGGAGTGCTTGAAAAGCACCTTTTAAGTGGATTTAACAAATTTCTGTAATATGAAATCTTGAGATTTTCTACATGTATGTAACCCCTTAAAAGGGGTAGGACAAAAAATAAATAAAATTTGCAATGGCCTTAGTTAAAAAAACAAACCTTAAATGAAAAAAAAAAAAATGTTTTTGCAAAACAAAACTATGCGGTGCTTTGCACCAAGACTTCACTAATAAATAAAATATTTTTAAATATTTAATATTTGGCCAGTAGTATTTTAAATTGTTTTCAATTGATTGTCTTCATTGACATTCTGAAATTTAAAAAATAAAAGTTTTTTGCCCCCTGATTTTTTTGGCTGATTTTTAGAAGACATAAACTTTCAAATGAGCATCGACTTATAAATAATAAGAGATTGCTTAAAAGTAAATATAAGGTTTTAAAACATTGAAATTTGACCAAAAAAAATCACTGTTGGTTGGTTTGCACAATAATTTTATAGATTTCAAAATGTAATACAATGAATCAAAAAATTCAGAATTTTACTTCACCATACTTTTTAAACCTTCTATATCTTGTATTTAAATTTGCTTATTTGTTTAATGATCGTTTTGAGAGCAACTATTGTTTTTTGCTAAATTTTTGATTTTTTGCCGTTTTTTTTTTCTTTTTAACATTTTCAAATTGTTGGTTTATTTGTTTTCTTGCAAATATTCCAACAATCGAAAAATATAAATAATAATTTTATAAGGGTTGAAAATTCAGCTAAGATCACATATTTTTGTCATTTTTAAACTTGGTGTGGGTGGCAAATAAAAACTTAATTTCAAATTTCGTGCGTACAAAATTCTAACATTGAAGCAAAACGTATCACAATGTTCATTACACATGACTCGTGCCCGAGAGAAGAAAGCCATGCTTCCCTCGGATTTTTTTCTCTTGATGAACGTCCAATGATTTTCTTTTGATGATGATTATTCCATCGCTGGACATGAGTCAATAAGTGCGTTATACAGTTGTATGGAAAAAAATAAAGTTTTTCAAATTGAGTAGGCTCAAAAGAATTTTCTGGGCAAAAAAGGGTTTTCTCATACTAAATCCCATACAAAATTGAATTGCTGTGATGTAAAAACGATTTTGTTATTACACCCTAATGAATCATACTGCCAAAGATGCACCAAAATTTAAAAAAAAACTTGACGTAAACTTTGAAAATTATTTGCAACGGCCTAAACAAAATTTTTATTTTTTTGTTTTTTATGTGTTTTTAACCGATTTGAGTCAGTAGTATTCAAAAACACCCAAAAAGCAAAAAAAAAAAGTTTTGTTTATGGACCATTAAAAAAACTCTAGAAATCTAGAGTTTATTTTAAAAGGTCCAATAAGCTATTGTGTTTCATATGTTTATAGGTCCTTTTCAAAAAAAAGCTCTAAGAATGTTTATGTAATAAAAATCGCAGATTTTGAACCAGTCTATTGTGCACTTCGTCCGTATGTATCTGTGTTTTGGTGCAACACCGTCATCATCATCATCACCGTCGTCGCCGTCGGTGACTCCAATGAAAGGCAAACTTTGCCAATAGAGGAGAGACACCGGCGAGCGCTCGGAATGAGCGATTCTGGTCTACCTTGTGTGGCTCTCTCTCAGCTCGGCTCAGCAGCAGCAGCCGAAGTTGGCCTCTCGGAAAGTGCGCGCTCGTGCTCGTCGCTCGGTGGCAGTCCACTTCCAGCCGGTTCGCTAAACGGTTGCATCCGCGCGAGAACAGAGTGCCGGGCGAGATCGTGGAGAAGATCGTCGTCGGTGATCGTGGGAGAGCAGCAGCAGCACCGACGGGGGAGGAAAAGAAGAAAAGTGCGTGGAAAACTGCGATTTCGCTGACTTGATTTCACTATCACTATCTTTTTTTTGTTGTATCGTGCGCTCGCGGTTTCGTTACATATGGTTGCAGTTTGTGGAGGAAAAGAAGAAAAAAGAAGAGGAAAATTGGCGCAAACAATGAAACAAACAAAAAAATAAGTGAAAAAACAACATTGGAAGAGGCTTGCTTGCAATCAAGAAAAGAAAGAGTGTTTTTGGTGCGTAATTGCAAGAGGTTGGTTTCGCTTTCATCCGTTTGTGGAACCGTTTCCGGTGTGCTGTTAGTGGATGGGGAGGGCCACTCACGATCCTGCTAAAGGAGAAGATTCTACGCAGTGGATGTGTGATTGGAGAAGGCTGAGTTGAGCTGTAGGATCTACCCGATATTCTGCGATGGAAAAATTTACTAGCTGAATTTTTCTTCTCGTTTTTTTTTATGAGGACAGTGAAGAGGAATTTAAAATCAAAGTTACCAAAAAACTTAATTTATTTTTGGCAGATTTTTTCAAGAACATAAAATTCAACAAATATGTCAACGGCCCAAGTAGTACCTGTAAACAAAATTAATTTTTTTTTGGCTTTTTGGGTGTTTTTGAATGCCCCTGACTCAAGGCGGTTCCAAAAACACACAAAAAGCAAAAAAATATTTTTTTTTGTTAATAGTACCTTTTAAAAAAATACTTCAGATATGAAAATTAAAAAAAAAACTCATTGGGAATAAAATAATACTAAAAATAGCAAATTTTCAAAAGAAAATGATTATAGGCAAAACACTACCTATACAAAATAAAAACAAAATAAATTGTTTTATGAAATATTAAAAATAAATTCAGAAAAACATAAAACAAGAAAAGTAATATTGTTGTAGATTAAAAGTTTTATTATTGGTTTTTGGTTAAAGACACTTTACCACTGCAGTGGAATTCGTGTCGTAAACTTTTTCATGGTTTTAGTAATTATCTATTTATTTTGATTTTAGCTTAGGCCGTTGCAAATATTTTTTGAAGTTTATTTCCCTCGACTCTGACCAAAGTCAAGGGGAGGGGCAAAAAAAAAAGGTTTAAAAATTGAATTTACGAGCCACGTTTTTTACATTTGCATGAAAAATGTGTTTAAAAATGCATTATACACATGTTCAGTTGTTATTTTTATTGCAAAAAAAAAAAGTTTTTGCGGTTCTGTACATTGGATTTTCATAAAAATTCAAATTATGTTTAATCCAGCCCAAACATGCTAAATATGATTATCAATGCATAAAAATGCGTTTTAGATTGTTTTCAGTTGATTTGACTTCTATTTTCAATAAAATTTTGATGTTCTTGAAAAAATAAATTTTTTGTTCCCTGATTTTTCGGACCAATTTTGAAGGAGGAGGGGGTAGGGGGGCACATAAACTTTGAAAAATATTTGCAACAGCCTTATAAAACAAATTTAAATGATGTTTATGTCAGATGCTTTAAGCCATTTCACAATTCAATTCAAAGTTTTTTTCCCCCAATCTTGAAAAAATTCTTTAAAAACAGAGGACAAAAAAATATTGCTGGAAATTTAAATTTTCATTGCAAAAACTTGTAAAATTTACTACTTTGCTATTTGAAATACGTTTTTGATTATTTTTAATCAAATAGGGCACTTTTCGACTTTTTGCATATTTTGAATTTTTGAACCACAGATCGGAAAAAGACACAAATCATTAGAAAAAAAATATTAAGCTCATTAAAAAATTTAAAATGTTCAGTAGTAGAATAAGTGTTATCTTTTTGTGATACTTTTTGGTTCAAAATTTTGAAAATAGGATTGGCCTTAAGAAGCTGCAATAAAAGGATTTAGATTTTTGCCAAGGCTGGTTCAAAATTTATTTGAAGCTTTTGTCATTAGGCTTTGGTCGAGGTCAAGGTTGCCGCCTTTTTAAAAAAATAAAAATAATAAACTAAATTTCAAATTTCAAGCTTGATTAACAAAATTTTGAAACAAAATTTATCATAAAATGCTTTATACATAATTACAGTTACGGTTACTGTAAAAAAAAAGCAAAATATCAATGATGAAAACATTTTTTTTCAGAACTTTAACGTCTTTTACCGCTTTTGTTGCCAAAATTCTAAACTTGTTGAATAATTAAAAGGTGTTTATTGTATTGAAAACTCATAAATAAGCGTTTAACAGTGTAGTTTACAATAGATTTTTCATGTTTTTGCAATGGAAATGTGAATTTTGTCTACCTTTTTTTGTTGCTTTCTAATTTTAGGGGAAATTTTTAAGGGGGGGGGAAATAAACTTGAAATATTTTTTTTGCAATTCCGTCGTGAAACTACTTACTTTTCCTGTCATTCTTGAACGACGAAATAGCCTACTTTTCTGTACCAAAAATAACAGAATCGAATAGCAACACTTTTCAAAATAAATGCTGAAAAGTTCTACTTTTCAGCACTGAAATGGGTGCTGAAAAGTTGAACTTTTCAACACTTGTTTCGAAATGTATCACTTTTCAACTTTTTTTTATTCAAACGATTTATTGACAAAATACATGAAAATTTGACTTAAAATTTCGTGTTTTTCGGAATTGCAAAAAATGTTGTATGGAACTCGATGCAATACTTGAATTTTTCAGCACTCGTCGTATTTTTCCAACTCGGTGAACCTCGTTGGATAAATGTACGACTCGTGCTGAAAAAATCCTCTTTTTGCAACTTGTTGCATAAACTACTATTTTGAAATTAACTATTAAATATTGAAACAATAAATAAATAAAATAAAATGAAGCCAAATACACAAAAACTGAAAACAAGTATTTTTTTTTAATTTAGGGTGATTTTTTTTAGTTAATTGGATAGACCTAAGAAAAAAAAATTTAAAAACTTTTTTTGCTTGGTTAAAGAAGGCCGAAAGAACGCAATTATTTAACAATTCTTATCAATTTATTATTTTTGTGGTTTGGGTGGGTGGGTCGAGAACAGAACACTGATGAAGTCTGCAAGTAGTAGACGAAATACGTGTCTGTCAAGATATTAAAAATATATAGCGGAATTAAAAAGAACAACTCGTCTCTTTGTATTCATATTATTATTTTTTCTTCTTTTCTATTTATTTCCCATGGCCACAAAAGTAATAATATTTGAAACAGTGCAGTATTCAGTATTATAATATTTTTTTGCAATTTTGTTAAGATCTGATCGAACTTAAATTTCCAAGCTGTAAAAATGTTTTTATTTTTTTTTATTTTCGGTGAGAATAGACAAGACACAACGAAATTTGTACATCGATTTTCAAATTTGATGCTTTTTGGTGCTCTAAAAACCCAGTTGATGGCACTTTTTTCAAAACGCATTTGAAGATTGATGCATTTTTTGAAATTTTTCCATAAGAAATATAATTATTCGGTAGGCTTAAATTGACTTTAATTGGATGAAAAAATGCTGAAAAATGTACTAAAAATTTAGTTAGGTGTTAAAATTTACAAAATCAGGTGTTAAAAGTAACAAAATCGAGTATAGTTTGCAAAAGATTTTTTTAAACATACATTATAAGTTGATTTTGTTTAGTCTGATTCCATTGAATAAATGAATATTTTTCAAACCATGATAAGTAAAAATTTTAAGCCAAACTTTAACAAACAAAAAGACTGTTAAAACGCTGTTTTTTACTAGCCGATAACATTGACAAAAGCCACACGAATTTGCATGGATCCAACACATTTGTGTGTTCAATGTCGAACGAGCAGCCGATTTGCATGAGCTTGGAGTTGTTGACACCCGCACAAGACTTTAACAAAAGTTGTGCAGCAGCAATTTGCATGCACAAATGTTACTTTTATTTCTTTTTAATTATTTTTTTAGCTTTTTCAGTTATTTTTATTATTATTTTCAAAATCAAAATGTTTATATTAATTATTTGATTGATGATTTTAATGAAATAAAAATTTGAAAAATATTTTCATCGCTCCATACATTTATCTCACATTTCGTCGACAGTGTCTATCCAGGGAAGATCCTCTCCAAGTGAAGGAAGTTGAGTGACATTTATGGGTGACATTTTAACGCTGTCGCGCATCAACATTTTGATTCTCGCGCGTTCTGAAATAACGTTTTTTTTACCAACAAAAATGCGTGTTTTCATTTTGCGAATGAATATTTTTGCAAGCGCAACTTAAATCATCGTTTTGACAACGTGCATTTGTGCCGTTCGTCGTTAATCGCGCCGGATTCAGCAAATTTCGAATCGAAATTCAACAGAAACACTTTAGCGTTCTGCACTTTGGTCGGAATCGGCAAAAAGTTTAACCTAATTAGTTAGAAAACGTCACAAAACAGACGGCGCACTTTGTGTGTACAAATTCCTCGAAAGCAGCGACTCTGGTGGACTGGTTCTGGGTAGAAACCTGGTCAAATTAACCGACAACACATCAGCGGAAAGTAGCGCCAGCACTTTTTTTTACGTTTGCTTTTCTTTTCAGCATGCGAAATTACTACACTCAACTGTACAGTGAAACAATCTTGATAAAATTACATGTAAAACTTTTTTTCACTGAAAACAATAAGTTTTTTTTTAATGTTGAAAAATTTGATGGTTGAACATTACCTCTTTATCCATGTGATTTAATCTCAATTTATGTTGAATATGTGAAATTACACATGAAAAGATGTAAATTTACATGTTGCTCAATTTCAACATAAATTGAGGAAAAATTACAACCGAATAGAAGTAAATTTACACGAACAATTTTGACACCTTTCTAATTTCTTTTTTTTACTGTGCAGATTTTCAGTTGCATTCGTGTGTGTTCGTGAGTGTGTGACACCCGGTGCGCGTTGCACTTCACAGGCAGATTCTGTGTTTTATTGCACACATTTTTAATTTTTATTGCATCGTTTGCGTCGACTTTTGTCGCCGGAGATGTGTCGTCCTCTTCGTCGGCCGCGGCGTCCCTGTGACAGCTTCAGTCCGGACAGACGACCAACAGTGTGTGTGAGTTTTGCATATAAATTAAATCTTGTTCGGCTTTGTAAATGCATTCTCACTAGTAGGGGCTCACGCGGTGTGTTGCTGGCAAAAAGTCACAACACGAAACGAAGTGTGTCAACAGGATGAAAGGAAAAGTTAATGAATCGTGTAGACTTTTTTTTGCTGATTTTCTGCATTTTGATTTATTTTTCAAAATTTGGTCTCATTTAAATCTTATCTTTTTCGCAAAAAATATGTTTTTTAAATTAATTCAAATTTAACTATTTTCTAAAATTAAGTCTCTCTGCAAAATTTTAGTCAGATCGGTTGTTGGTTGAAGCTTGTGCAACTATATTTTAATTTTGAGGATTTTTTTTTGCAAAAGTATTTACCAAACCAAGATTTAGTATGCTTAGTACACAGGACTAACCCTGCCCCACATTTTCGTAAATTGTTGTCCAAAGGCAAACAAACTAATTTTATGTTTCATAAATGCAAAAAATAATAATAAATAATAAAATATTAAATATTAAACATATTAAACATATTTGTTTTGCTTTCGTTATCTTTAAATCAGTAATTTACATGGAAAAAAATGCATTTAAAACATATTTTTAACTTTTTAATATATATTTTATAACATTTTATAATTATTTTTTCCATTTTCAATCAAATGGGTCAAAGTCAAGGGACATGAACTTCAAAAAATATTTGCAGCAATCTTACTTGAATGAAAACTTGCATAAATAATTCAAACAATTGAAATAAAAATCGATAGAAATTTTCAGTAGCTTAGGACGAAAATGGTCAAATTTTCATACGAGGCATAACTTTCTTAAAAAAAGTTCCATTTTATAAAAAAAATCTCTTCATACACAGTAAAACAAAGCTGTCAATATTAAATAAGGAATATTGACAGATTTTCTGTCAAAAAAAAAAATATTTAGAAGAAGAACACAGAAAAAAAATTATGGTAATATTCATCAGGAAATGGTGACAGATTTTGTGTAAAAAAAAGTGTAATATTACATCAGAAAATGATGAATTTTTATCAGTTTCTGGTGAATATTCATCAAATTCACATTTTTACATATTTTTTAGGTAATATTACTCAAAAAAGAGGTAATATTCAACTAATCCTACTGTTTACCTAATCTTTCATCATTTTTTTCAAGTTTCAAAAATTATACTTTTTTACTGTTATTCTGTTATTTTTGTTGATTATAATAATGTGCAGGACAGATGACATGAAAACTGTATCTTATTTCAGATATAATATAATTATGACTTTTTTTTACTATGTAACCGATTTCTCTGTGCAAAAATATCCGTTCTAGCCTATTTATTCTTCTTCATATACAATATAAAAAATGAGTAAATTTGCTCGTATTGATGTAATATTACTCCGTTCATGTTGAAAATTTGAAATTATCTTAGAAGAAATACCCTCAAATGTGTAATATTACACATTTTCTGAACTTTTGTAAATTGCTAATTTATTTGTATTTTTACTCAGAACAAAAGTGCGAATTCACTCGAACCGGAAATGATAAATCACATGTAATCTCAGTTTGTGATTTTTTTTGGTAGATTCGACGTAATCGGCTGATTCACACATAAAATCATGTTTTTACTTATGATTTGTCGCAAAATTACATCAAATTGCATTTAAATTTCAATTTGGAAATATTTTTTTTGCAATTCCGTCGTGAAACTACTTACTTTTCCTGTCATTCTTGAACGACGAAATAGCCTACTTTTCTGTACCAAAAATAACAAAATCGAATAGCAACACTTTTCAAAATAAATGCTGAAAAGTAACACTTTCCAACATTTTTTTGATTTAAACGATTTATTGACAAAATACATGAAAATTCGACTTAAAATTTCACTCAATGGGTGTTTTTCGAAATTGCAAAAAATGTTGTATGGAACTCGTTGCAAAACTTGATTTTTTCAGCACTCGTCGTATTTATCCAACTCGGTGAACCTCGTTGGATAAATGTACGACTCGTGCTGAAAAAATCCTCTTTTTGCAACTTGTTGCATAAACTACTATTCTGTGTACTTTTTATAATGTGTAATTAAAACTTGTTCAAGTATAATTAAGGTAAAATAACACATCTTACAATTCATCCCATAATCAATATACATACTGAGAAAAACACCTTTAGTAAGTACTTTGAAAAAGAAAACAGAGTAAATAAGTGAACATTGAGTGAACCTAGTTGTACCACAAAGTATGTTCAATTATCAGATTCGGATGTTACTATTACCTATAAACTTTTTACACAGAAAAAAATGAATTCCCAAAATCGTAAATTGTGTTCATGAATTTAAGAACCACGAAGGATTTTTTCATGATTATGGTGCATTTGCACTATAACCGTGAATATATAACTTCGTGGTTCTAAATTCATGAACACAATTCACGATTTCAAGAATTGACTTTATTCCGTGTAATATCAATATTCAACTTAATGGTGTCTCGGTTATTACGCCAAAATCCCTAACTATAAGTTAGTTCAATTCTAATCCTGTTTTGAATAAGTTTTCCATAATTTTGATTTTTATTCAAATTGGCAACACTGCTTAAGTTGCAATTTTTTCTTACGTTAAAAGTTGTTGTTGGTCCCCTAAACCAGAACATAAAATAGAAGAAGAAGACAACTTAAATTTTAATTGATTGTGTTAAAAACTTGATTCAAAAGATGACTTTCCTTAATCAAGTCTACTAGAGTTGTTTTTATTTCAAGATGAGTCCAAAATTTCTTTTTTCTTGACAACACTTGCATTTTCTTCATCAATGTATTGATAAATGTAAAGCTATACCTTAAACGCAAACTGCAGTCTCCAGGTTTATGTCTCTCCTCTCGGAACTACCACTCTGAACGAACGAAAACCAACTTACCTTGAGAGAGTTCCTCTTACCGCAAGTGCCGCGAGATGCAGTCTCTTCCTCTGCACTTCTGTCGACTTAAGGTGGAGGGGACTAAGATTTCTGTAGAATTCACTTTGCCCTGCGGACATCGTTTCGAATCAGCAGCCCAGTATGGGGAAAGAGAGGTGTGCAATTAATCCTTTTTCCCCTTCAATTCAGGTTACGCAAGTAAATTTGATTACTGGTCAGATATGTTATTTTTTAAGGTATCCCTGCAGCAGAGCTTGTCCTACTAGAGCTCAATCTTGATTCCAATTGTGCTCGAACGCCTCCACTCACTTCCAACCAGTCGTAAGGCGAGCTGCTACTTGCGGGTACCGTTGATTCAGAACGGAACGCAATGCTGCTCAGTCCCTGTCACCCCGTACGGGGAAACCTGTCATATCAGTCAACTTTTCCCTCCCGTTGTTTGGTTGCATCCAGTATATGGATTTGCATCTGCATATTAATAAAACGAGAGTTCGGAAAGGAGTATACCTTTCAAGATCGTACAGTGCATGTGAATGGAAAAGTGTCGAGTAGGGGGTAGCTGGTTCTGTTTTGGTCTTATGGTTATGCAAGGGACTTGCTATGAAAATCACGTTCAGCAATTTCGAAGAAGTCGAGTAGTACCTCAAAGTCCTTCTCGCAGCTGCTTAGGTAATCCAGATGATTGTAGTATAAGACAGGTAACACCACTCTGGAGGCAGGAGGAAAGATAAGTGGTTCCGATCATAGATCCAGCCGAGTGTTGATACTCGTTCTGGACAACCCAAGGTCATCCGGACTGCTGCAGAGGAAAACCGCATGCATGAAAACGAGAGAATTGCATGACATGTCGTTACTTGGGTGGACTACAACTGTGTACTACAGTGTGGTAATTAATATCACGAAGGGTAGTATGCAGTGCAAATCGTGACATTGTTTAGTCCATTTCTTAAAAACTCCTCAAAACCCTCAACTTCAGACGGGGTTCTTGTATAAGGATTCTACCGTCTCGACCAGAATAGCTCCCACCCTCCAAATAAGGCCCAAGCTCAAACCCATTCGTCAGTCGTACACCACTTTCGGTCATCGGTTTTCACCTTACCCGTTGTACCGTCTTGTTCTTCTTGCGCGTGGTGATGGTGACCTTGAAAATCGCGAGCTCTCGCGGTTTTTTTGCTTCTCTTTTCTCTGCTGGTTGTTGTTGTTCGTCGTCGTAGTGATTCTCGTTGTTTTGGCTTTTGTGCCTCTTTTTTTGGTGGATTTTTTTTTCGTACCTTCTTTGGCACAGTAATGCTGGAATGGGTTTTGAGGCATGGTACACAAACACATGAAAATGGGCGAATGTGTGTAGGGCAGAGAAGATATGCAGCTTTGCAAGTGATTTTTGGTGAGTGGTTTCGCTTCAAAGTTTGGGGGAATGATGATGGACTGTAATGTAATTTATGTTTTTTTTCAAATAATGTTTAATATTAATTTTTTTTTCGAAGAAATTTTGGGACATATTTTGACGTTCGTATTTTTCAAACTTAATTACAATAACAAATAAATAATAATTATATTTCAACAATTTCTAATTTTCTGAGCAAGTACTACAGTGCAGACTCGTTTATCCGAAGTTCGATTATCGGAAGGTTTGTATGGGACTTCGGATAATCGAAACATGAAAAAATATATACATATTTTGCGTATTTTTTTATTTTCCTTTTTTTCAATATATTTCATACCCGCCATTTTGGCCGCCATCTTGGATTTAAAAGTTCTAAATCACTTTAGAGTAGTTTAGGGGTCTTACTTAAGCTCGACAATCAAACATAAGACAAAAAAAAGAAATCCTTTTTTTATTCGATTATCCTAAGTCCAAACTAAGTACAACTTTTGCGTATTCATCGGTTTCTTTAGATATCATTTTATTTATTTATTTTTTTAAAATCAGGGCTCTTTAATAATAATGGCCGGAAAACTCAAATCTGTTCGAATTCTTCAAGAGTTTGAACCATTTGATGATTTTTTTGAAAAATTGTGATTTTTGAAAATAATCTGAAATATTTCAAAATTTCAAAAATCGTTTTTAGATGCAAAATGCTTTTTACAATATTTTTTTGAACTTCAAGAACCAAAAGTAATTTTCTGAAAAGGTTATAATAGTAATGAACTAAATTTTATTTTTTTTAGTTTCACTTTTTCAGACACATATTTCAGATGTGCTTTTCCTACATAAAGTTATTTAAATTCCAAAATCTTACTTTTTTCAAAAATTCACGTTAGGCTGCCTATAACTTAAAAACGGTGCATTTTATCAAAAAATATGTTGAGTAATTTTCGAAACCAAATTTAATTTTGCTTGTAAAATTTTCATTTGAAATTTTGACAATATTTCAGTTTTTTTTTCGAAAATCATGTTTTCCCAAAAATCTTTTTTTTTTCCAAAAATCTTTTTTTTTCTAAATATCTTTTTTTTCCAAAAATCTTTTTTTTCCGAAAATCTTTTTTTCAAAAAATATTTTTTTTTTCAATGTTGTTTTCCAATGTTTTTTTCCTCCAAAAATGTTTATTTTCCGTAAAAAAAAAATTTAAAAAATCCATATTTTTTTTCAAAATTATTAGTTTTTCCTAAAATCAGGTTTAAAAAAAAAATGTATCCGGTGCCAGATTTTGCACCACCCTAAGCTCTTGCGCAAAAGATTCAGTCCTCTTAAACACGTGAAAAATCGAAAATAAAATTTTGGGAATTCAACTTTTCGTAATAAAACGTCAATAAAAAAACGGGATTTTTTTCCGGGTCCCTATGTTTTCTGAAAAGTCCTAAGCATAACCTATTTTATCAGATAATAAAAAAATATATTGTGATTTGATTACATTTCTGCATTTTTTTTAAATTGTCCAATTATTATTTTTGCTATTTTTTCAACGTTATGACTGATTTGTAACACTTTTTCTTCACTTAAAAACAAGCAAAATAATTTAAATGGACCAATGTCGATTTATAAACAGAGAGTCTATCCTGCTCACGTAAGTTGATGTTCCATTAGGAACGAGCAGGATAGACTCTTTGTTTTCATTGTGACATCGGCCCATTTAAATAGTTTTGCTTGAAAAGATAAAAAAGCCCAAGTTTTAATTCAACACAGTTTTGCAATTAAACAATAGAATTTCAGAAAAAAACCTCTGATTATTGAGAAAATTTTGAAGGGCGTCTACCTACCTGTAAATCGAAAGAGAGGCTCGAAGTGATCACGATGTTGGTAGTGAAGTTAAGAAAATTAATTATCAAAGTGCTTAGTTCCAAATCCGGTTGGTTACAATATCACTGAGTCACATTTTGACATTTTTTCCAACAGAATCGCGTTTTAATGTTTGACCTAAAAAAAAATAATTAGAGCACGCAATGTAAACAATAATAAACACATTTTGTTTGGCTGCCCATACTGTGCATTTTTCAGAAGTTTGGTTGAATTTGGTTGCCGGAGTCCCGAGTTATAATAAAAAAAAAGTTTACAGTAGTCGGGCATGCACGAGTGTCAAACGCGTTTTGACCTGAAATCCCGTTGGCCAGTTGTCGCACTTACAGGATTTTTCAGAGTGTGTCAAGTTGTCACGATCTGATCGAGACTTCTTTCATGTAAAGAGCGGCAACAATGCAGGGAGTCTTTTTCTGGGTTTTGTTGAATATCTCAGTATTGACTTCGGATT
This sequence comes from Culex pipiens pallens, assembly GCF_016801865.2. Classification (NCBI taxonomy): domain Eukaryota; kingdom Metazoa; phylum Arthropoda; class Insecta; order Diptera; family Culicidae; genus Culex; species Culex pipiens. The sequence goes on from NC_068939.1 coordinate 173,910,024, forward strand.
TTGGAGATCTGTGAAGGTGAAAAGGTGAGGCATCGCACAAAATTGCGTTTTAACTTAATGTGGCACAAAATCGACGTGCGACAAAATGCTGTCAGATCGTCGTCCTCAAACTTCGATGAAAGAGATACTGGCAGTTTTGTCAGAGGATTTTAATTCTCCGGTTTGAGTACACAGAATCCACATATGACTCAACAAATCCAAACAATCGATCTGTTCAAGTACCAATCCACTACACCTTTCTTCCATTAACGTACGGTCTCTTAAAACGCGTCATCATCACCACAACCAATATAATAATAACGCACGTTGCATCACCCGGGCCTGGTCGCGTGCTAATTGAAAGCCCTAAATCAGCAACAACAGCCTGCAGGCTTGCTTTCTTTCTTTCTCCGTTTTTCAAGGTTATCACCTTTGCGGTGTGTACAATGGTACTTTCTTTGTTCCTTCCGTTTCCTTTGTCTGCAATAACACCACCACCATTACGAGAGTTGGCTGATAACGCCAAAGTCGCGTGGGCTTTCGAGGGGGAGAGACACGTTGGACCTATTTCGACCTAGCCTCAGTTTCAGAGACTTTCTGTTCTGTTAATCCCCAAGTTGGTGCATCTACCCTACCGGCTGTCCCTCCAGCTGTAGTGCCCTACAAACCGGGCGTTTCTGGTGTTTGTTCACCGTAATTAGTTCAGCAAACCTCGTAATTCCGCGACGAGTCTGTCTCAGGGTCATCGCGTCAGTTAACCCAATTCCGGGAGCGCTCGCGAGCAATCTCCCGAAGGTTGTCTGAGTGTTTACTCCTGCTCCTCCTCCAACTCTTGGGGGAGGGATTCCTGCGCCATGACAAACAATAAATCATCCAATTTTATGCAACTGCATCGGGGCAGGGCGTCCGCAGACGTCTGCAGATCTTCAGCTCAACTCAGTCCAACGCGTGCGACAACAAGTTGGTTCTCAATCAACCTTATTCATTCAGTGTTCAGTGATGGCTCGATCGTGCGCAGAAATCAATTGTCAAAATGTAGCGGAATTCCACGACGTCAGCTGAATTAGGCCAAAGTTACCGCAGTGTACAGTGAAAGTGAAGAACGCAAAACACCAGATTCTTCAAATTCTTGCGAAGATCATTGAGCCTACCACGTCGCTGAATCATCGCAGTGGAATTCCAAAAAAGTGCAGTGATTTGTGCAGAAGAACCCGGCGAGAGCAACCTCGGGGAGTTTCTCGGAACCTAGAGCTATGCTGAAGAAGGAAAAACCGATGCTTTCTGTAGCGGCGATTATTCAGGCGCAGGGTCGCTGGGACCGGACACTGCCGCTGGCAGGGCTGGCAGGTAAATTGTTTTTGGGGAGATCGGTTTGAAGAAGAGAAATAAACTCTTTCCTTTTGTAATACCGTATGAAGATATCAATATCTAAACAATGTAGAGTTTAAAAAAATGTTAATATTACCGTTATTTGAAAAAAACATTTCTTTTTCGAAAATTCACAGCTCCATTATCAGATTTTGCACCATCCTAAATTCTAGCGCAAAAGATACCTTTTAAAGTTCTCTAAAACATATAAAATATCGAAAATAAAAGAATATATGATTGGAAATAAACAAAAAATTACTAAAAAGTGAATCTAAAAAATAAAAAAAATCTTATTTGATTTTTTTTTCAAGATGCATCGTTTTAAATATTTACTTACATTTGTATGACCAGCAAGCAAATTTGTATGGAAAAAATAAAAAATGCAAAATGGCTACTTTCGACATAAGAAATACTTGGACAAAGTTTCTTCAAAATAAAACTCAATACAATGTTTGAAATTTTGATAAAGTTTACAAAAGTGTTTATGTTATTAATTTTTGTTTAATAAATTCTTTTTTTATGGTCTTTGAAGTCTCTATAATTTTTTTTTTCAAATTCAATTAAAAAAATCATTTTTGCACAGCATAGCACAGAGGCATCGTTTTATAAATTAAATTTTCATGAAATTGATTTCCACAAATTTATTTTTCATGATAGTAATTTTCATAAAATTAACTGCCATAAATTAAATTTTCATATTTTATTTTAATTTTTTATTTTTTTGAATTATATTTTTCATATATTTCAAATTTAATGCTATTTAGGGCGGTACTAGAAGCGTTTTCAAAGATTTTAGCCCGACAAAAAAAACATCTATTTTAACCGATGGTTGATCATCATGTATTTAAGAAATGTTATTAGTATGGATTTTAAGGATGGATGGGTTTTAAGAACAATAGACGTAATTTTTGGATCACCCTAACTAACCATAGAGTTTAATCGGTTTAATCAAACAGTTTTTTTTATTGGTTCATTTATAAAAAAAAGTTTGATTTTGCATTTTTAATCTTTCCTTTTTTTTTTTCAGCCCTCTAAAAAATAAAAAAAAACGTAACTCAGTGTGTGAAAGTCAGTAATTGGCAAACATGATGACAAAACATGCAAACTGATTTATTTAACCCTCTACAACCCAACCCCGCCTTTGGACGGGCTTCGATTTAAAAAATCGCCAAAAATCAATTTTTCAACGAATTTTTGATCTTTAAAAAGCATTGGAAAGAAGAACTCCTAAAAATATTAGAAAATGTATGGGTTGGAAGTTTTACTAGTTTTATGTGACTTTGCCAATGTTTTTAAACTTTGGCTGTGTTTTTTACTAACATTTCCTATATTTTAAGTAAAAAGAAGTATGCTGTAATTTTTCTAGTGTCCCAGACTATGCCTCTACGCAATTTTTTACAATTTATATGATAATGGTGCCATTTTATAGCAGAAAATGTGAAAAACAAGCAAAAAATTGAAAAAGTCACTGTAGAAACAATAAAAAAATAGATAGGCAAAATGTAATGATAGGGGGTGGTAGAATAGGCCAAAGACTACCAAAAACAAACTTAAAAATGAAAATTAAAATACTAAAAATGAAACAAGAAAAACATAAAACAAGAGAAGTAAAGTTTTTCGTAGAACAAAAGATGCTCAAAATGACCTCCTAAACACGGGAAAAATAAAAAAAAATCGAAAAAAATGGGCAAGAGAGGGTTAAATTTTTTAATTTATTTCAAGTTTTTGTCTCCACGCCTTTTATTTTTTTTTCAAAAACCAGGGGGCTATTGCTAAAAAAAATTCATTAAAATAACTTTTTTTTTTCGATATGTCCAAAACTTGAATTTAGTACGTTAGTATATATTTTAAATTCAACATACTAATTCAATTTTTGGACAGATCGAAAAAAAGAAGTACATCTTAAGGATTTTTTTTCTTGAATTTATTGTTATTTTGTGAAAGTAGCATAACTGTAATTACAAATAACTCTGTGCTACTTTTTGCTAAAATTTTAAGCATAAGCATAGCATTGTTATTTTGTGAAAGTAGCATATAATTGTAATTATTTACAAATAACTCTGTGAAAATTTTAAAAAAGTAAGCTTGAAACTTCAAAAATATTTTTTTTTAATTCTAAAATTCTAAAAAATACTATTATTTTAGAATTCTTTTATATTTTTTTGGCTTTCAAAACCGTTTGTTTTACAGCATACCCGAGCAGACGGAAATTACATGGGAATATTTTTTTTTTGATATTTGAAAATACTAGGCCTATAACATTTTATGTTATTTATAACAGGATTTGTTATTCATCGTTATGATTTTTTTTTGTTATTGGATTGTTATTTTAATAACAGACTAATAACATCTTTAGTTATTCTTCGAACAAATCTTTGTTATTATTTTTTGTTATTTTAACAACTAATCCTATCATCCTAATAACAGTTGGAGGTATTCTTGCATAACAAAAAATGTTATTCCCAAATTTTTCCGGCTTTCAACCAATATCAGCCCGAGCAGACGGAAATAACTTGGGAATAACATTTATTGATATTTGAAAATACTAGGCCAATAAGATTGTATGTTATTTATAACAGGATTTGTTATTCGTCGTTATGAGTTTTTTGTTATAAGATTGTTATTGTAATAACAGACTAATGGCATTTTGAGTTATTCTTTGAACAAATCTTTTTTATTATTATTTGTTATTTTAAGAACTAATCCGATCATCCCAATAACAGTTGGAGGTATTCTTCCATAACAAAAAATGTTATTTCAAAGTTGTTTTGGCTTTCAATCAATATCAGACCAATAACAAATTTTGTTATGATAACATAAACTGTTATTAAACCCTTATGCAAAAATGTAATTTTCAAGAAGATTCCATAACACTTTCTGTTATTTTAACAGTATTTGTTATTGAAATGGCATGAATTTTGTTATTACCGTCTGCCTGGGAGACCAAAAAACAAGTTTTAAGTTTGTTATTAAACTTTTTTGCAAAGATGGATTTTTCAAGAAGATTCCATAACACTTTCTGTTATTTTAACAGTATTTGTTATTGAAATGGCATGAATTTTGTTATTACCGTTTGCCAGGAACAAGCATGACCGGTGAAATAATGCATTTAATTTTGGACTCAAATCTAAAATGGTAAAGTTCATTGAAAAATATAAACGCACTTTGATTTAAAGTTAAATTGAAACTATTTCGTTTGAATTGAAGCACCATATTGTTGAGAACGGGGCTATAAATTATAAAATAATATTCTACAAATCGTTGAAATTAACGTGATTCTGTTGCAAGGGGGCACCAGTTCCAATTTAGATACATTGGCCCTATGTTTTCCTGTAAGTAGCTTTTTATATATTTTTGTTCAAACCTCGATTACGATAAGAGATTATTGCAACCACTTCAACAAGACATGTAGAAACTGCTATTACGGTTAACACATGATTACACCTGGACAGATGTTTCTATTTGCGTTGAAAATTCTCTTCTCCACTGTCAAGACTCAAGAACAACTTCTAATTCAGCTCAATGAAGCCGTTCTTTACATTGTACAAGCCTGCTGCAAGTTGCAAGAACAAGTATGTCTAATGCCTGTTTGCGTTTAGATATAAATAATAATAAAAGTTGTTGCGTATACACAAGCCTCGAAGAGAACCAGCTGTCCCGGTTTTACCTACAGGGCTTGTTGTGTACAATTACTCCGGATACCAGAAACTTGCTTCTCCTTCTGACACTTTGTTCGGGCCCAAATTGATTGTGCACTTGCACCTTACAATTACGCTCTGGGGCCAGACCTCTGCAGGGATCCCAGACGTTCGCCAGATGTGACGGGGATCTCCCCCTGGGATGTACAGACTGATCCCAGCCGAACTGATAAAGAATGCGTTTTTTCAAGTACGTCGAAGTAACCAATTAACCATTAAAAATCCATTGGAAATTTGATACTTTTACAAGATTCGTTGAATTGCTTCAAGGTTACTTTTTTGCTGTGTACATTTAAATTCGGTCTGAATCGAGAGATCTTCTCGAGCAAATCTCGCCCCCTGCTCCAGTCAGTTTGTGCACATCAGGAAGATTGCAGCAGACTGCACACAGGAGAGACGGGACGACCCAGAAAGAAAGATGATGATCTAACTGCATTTCAAGGTTGGGGATGTTATTTTTTCTCTTTGCATCGTTGTGAAATTGTGTGGTCTGGTGAGGATGCATCTTTTTTGCCTTCGACAGTCTGCTCCGGTGCATGTAAATTTGCATCGCAAGTGCAACTTGAATGAAATCTTTGTGGCTGCTGCTTTTGGCATTGGCTTGGGGAGTGAATCGTGGCATTGTAGAATGCACAGTTTGAAATATTAAATCTAAATCAGCTTTTAAAAAAACTTCCAGATTTATATTGTTAAATTTCTAAAAGTACCAACTCTTCATCGAATAACGTCTCCTTCGTGAGAAGCGCCCTGAAAAATGACGTTTAATGTTTGTTGATGCCAAATTTGCATGCTTGGTGCAGCTACAACAAAACTGCGCCGAAATACAATATCCAAGACACGTTCACCGATTTCTGCACTGGTCAGCTAAACGAGGCAATTTGTCCACCGTAGGAGGGGAGCGTTCCGATTACAAACTTGGTGTTTTGTTTTCTAGCAAAGAGCCGCCTCTTCGAGTGCACAAGTATAACGTATGACGGCAATGACTTTGAGAAATTGGTCGTCACGAGCATGACATTGGATACAGGATTATGGCGAAGTGGTTTTGTAATCATATAAAAAAAAGACGGACAAAAAAGACAAAAAAGACAAAAAAGACAAAAAAGACAAAAAAGACAAAAAAGACAAAAAAGACAAAAAAGACAAAAAAGACAAAAAAGACAAAAAAGACAAAAAAGACAAAAAAGACAAAAAAGACAAAAAAGACAAAAAAGACAAAAAAGACAAAAAAGACAAAAAAGACAAAAAAGACAAAAAAGACAAAAAAGACAAAAAAGACAAAAAAGACAAAAAAGACAAAAAAGACAAAAAAGACAAAAAAGACAAAAAAGACAAAAAAGACAAAAAAGACAAAAAAGACAAAAAAGACAAAAAAGACAAAAAAGACAAAAAAGACAAAAAGACAAAAAAGACAAAAAAGACAAAAAAGACAAAAAAGACAAAAAAGACAAAAAAGACAAAAAAGACAAAAAAGACAAAAAAGACAAAAAAGACAAAAAAGACAAAAAAGACAAAAAAGACAAAAAAGACAAAAAGACAAAAAAGACAAAAAAGACAAAAAAGACAAAAAAGACAAAAAAGACAAAAAAGACAAAAAAGACAAAAAAGACAAAAAAGACAAAAAAGACAAAAAAGACTAAAAAGACTAAAAAGACTAAAAAGACTAAAAAGACAAAAAAGACAAATAAGACAAAAAAGACAAAAAAGACAAAAAAGACAAAAAAGACAAAAAAGACAAAAAAGACAAAAAAGACAAAAAAGACAAAAAAGACAAAAAAGACAAAAAAGACAAAAAAGACAAAAAAGACAAAAAAGACAAAAAAGACAAAAAAGACACAAAAAGACAAAAAAGACAAAAAAGACAAAAAAGACTAAAAGACAAAAAAGACAAGAAAGACAATACAAGATAATCATAGAATTGAAATTACCGAATATTACCTAGTTAGTTGTTGAACTAATGATTTTAAAAGTTGGTTTGAACTAAATTATGAAATGAAACTCAAAACAAATTTACTTGAGAAAATTTCACTTCTTTTTCTAACAACTCAATTTCCCGCGTCAAATTAAGTTTTAAAAGTTAGCCGGGAATGCTCAACAGCAGCAGCACCCCCTGAGGCAACTATTTTTAAAACTCCGTTATCGCAGCCAACCTGCCAGCTGCTTCCCCTCGCCGATATCCTTCAAACCCATTAGGGTGGAGCCTTTTCGCTGCCACCCACGCACACACCAGTTGCGCGTCAACCGGACCGTCCTTGGGGAAGGCTAACAGCGAAAATCACCAGCAACAACAACAGTTTAGCTATAACACACCGAGCTCAATCGAGAAAAAATTGACTAAGGTCATGAAGGTTGTTTGGGATCGATAAAAAGCATGTACTGCAAAATGTGTGTATGTATTTTTACATAAGGACACAAGCTGCTAGTGCGCAGCGGTTTTATGTACCTATTATGTGTAGGGGAAGGTGGGGTGGTGGTTCCTGAAGGTTAGACGAAGAAAGCCTTTCACTCGGCTTCTTCCGAACGTTACATCCATCGGTATGTACTGCTACGTTTGAGAAAGAGATAGAACTTTGTGTGGCGTATCGCGCATGCTTGTCTACTCCAGCGCAAGGATCTTCTTCGGTTTCATTGTTGTTTTGTTGTTATTTTGGTGAATGAAGTTAGTGTGATTGAATAGAGTGTGCTTGTGACAGTGTTTCTATCTGTCTGTATTTTCTGTTTGGAATAAGTTTATTTTTTAACTTTGTTTTATTCTCTGTTTAAAAAATACTATGGCCTTCCCAATATCAAAAGGTATCAACCATGTAGACCGTTACCACCACCACCTCACCACAGAATCCGCAGTTATCACTTGTCTCGTCGAAGCGGAACGTCATCGTCATTGAACGGATATTCCCAAGTTCTGCGATGATGTTCGTGTTCATGACGCGATATATCCAAACAATGTATCTCTTTTTCTTCATCAGTTTTCACTTTTCGCTTCTGCCCCTCCCCCTGCTGGTTGGGCGAACTGAACAATACTGAGTTTTGATATTGTAGGAGGCAAGAAGAAAAAAAAAATGCAATGCTGCTTCTTTTCTCCGGTGGAATGTTGTTGTTTGTTTTGATTCGTATGTGAACATTTGAACATTAATTTGTGCTTCCAAAGAATACTTTTTTTCATTACATTTTATTGTTTTGGTCACCGAGATCTGCTTTTAAATGGCTATAACTCAAAAACGGTGCACCAAATCGAAATTTTACAAAAGTCCTTTGAAATGAAGATTTTGTGTGTATATTTATTATACTTTCCAAAAAAAAAAACACTATTTTTTCAAAAAATCGTATTTTGGCAAAAAATAAACGTCCGTCATACCATCTCCTAAGTTGGCACAATTAAGGGGTTAAAAAAATTTTTTTTTTAGAGTGTAACTATTTTTTTCTGAATAGTCCTACACGGAGAAAAATGAGTTCCCAAAATCGTGAACAAGCGTTCATGCAAATGGGAACCACGAATTAAGTGTTCAAATCCCATGGCACGATTTTCAAAAACGTACCATGGGATTTGAACACTTTGTTCGTGGTTCCCATTTGCATGAACGCTTGCTCACGATTTTGGGAACTCGTTTTTCTCCGTGTAATCGTAGCCTACAATTTCGCCAAAGACACCAAATCGATCAGAAAATCCCTTCTTGAGATACAGATTTTCCGATTGTTTTTATACCTTTTTCTTATGGACAGCCTCCAAATTTGTATGAAGACTAGGGTGTCCAGAAAAAATGACCCCCTGCTCCACAAGCGAAAAACGGTTCTTTGGGTTATTTTAAGCATCTTTGCCAATTTTGAACGAAATTGGTTGAGATTAACCCTTTGATACCCGAGCCTGAAGTTGGTGAAAAAAAGGTTTTTCATAAAAAAATGACTTTTCTAAATCGCTAATAACTTTTCAGGATCGAGTTTTACAGCTTTGATATGCTCTACAAAGTTGTAGAGCATTAAATTTCCATTGAGAATCTCACTTTTGGGAATATTTGGATGGCAGTAGCGCACCCCCATTGTGCTCATATTTGACCCATAGTCCTGTGGAGCGAAAAAAATGTGCCATATTCTGGGCACCCCCACAAAACAAATAATCTGTTTTTTTTTTGCGAAATTATAGAGAACTGCTCATATCTTAGTATGCTTGAAAAAAACGCAAAATTTTGTATGGATTCTTGATAAACAGTCCGGAGGATGGTTTGGAACTTTTTTCATTTTCTTACTTTTAACATCAAATTCGAGTTCTGTGACCCCATTTTAGTAAAATTTTAGTTGTTGATGGTCTTTCAGCATACCAAATACATTTTCTCAGTATTTGGACACCGCCATTTTGGCCGCCATCTTGGATTTAAAAATCCTGAATCACTTTAGAGCATGTTTGGGGTCATATTCAAGCACAATAAGCAAAAAAAATTATTCATGATTCGATTATCCGAAATGAAATTTTTCCGAGGCCTTTTTTTGTTAAAATAGTAAACCTATATCATTTTCAATATTCTCATTTCATTTCAATTTTCATCGCATTTTATTTAACGAAATAATTTTTGTTTTACTATGTTTTTGGGAAAAAAATAATGTTTTAAAAATTCTATACTTTTGAAAATAATTTGACTTTTTTTTATTATGGATACCAATAGACTAAAAATTGCGTATAGATTCGCACAAATTTAAAATTCTTTTTTTTTCATTCAAACATAATTACCGTAATTTTTAAAAATGTTCTAAATTTCTTAAAAATGCGAAAATATGCGCCCTTAAATAAAAAAAAAGAGTTAAAAAAGTACATTTATTGTAAGAAATTTTAGTATTTCACATTAAAAACTGAAGCTCAATTTTAAAATAAAAAAAAAAGCTTTTTTGATAGCGCGCATCACAAAAAATTAACATTTTGATACCCATCTTGTAAATGGCGAACATCTGATTGATCTTTTCAGATAAAAAAAAATTGTGAATTTTGAAACCATGACTTACTTTTAAAATGGCCCTTTTGAAATGTGTGTCTTGATTCTAAAATTTACAAAATATTTTTTAAGTTGCTGAGAGATTGGAAATGTTTGAATGAGACTTAAAAAAAATCAAAATTTTCTTTTTTTTTTTCTTTAATTCGCTGCATTTTTTATTTTTATTTTTATTTTTATTGAACATTTTCTATTTTTTTTGTTTTTTTTTCTGGAATGAACAATCATGGACACTATTTTACAAAATCGAAAAACGTGAATTTTTCAGTTAAAATTAAACTTGAAGTGGCTATATCTTGAAAACGGTGCACTTCATCAAAAAATCTTTAAAATTACTTTTTTTTTAATTTCTCTTGTGTCCAAAAAACACATAAAAACAACATAAATAATTGTCTCTATGTCTGAAAAGTTGGGGTTTTTTGCCCCTGAAACATATCAGATAATTTCAAAAATAATAAAAACATTGATTTTGGGAAATAGATTTTTTGTGAAAAGTTTATTTAAAATTAGACTTGTTTCCTTGTTCCTTTTTTTTCTGAACAGTCCTCATCAATACGTACAACTTTTCTGAAGACACCAAATCAAAAAATTCTTCAAAATTTACAGATTTTATGGGATTATTAGGTATACGGTCGTAATACAATGACCTTACATCTTTTAAAAAATAAACAAATGCAAGTTTAATACTTTGAACAATATCCGCAAATGCCACATTGAAGTCTACTGATTAGATTTGAAACATGTTTTTTCATTGATACACAACATCAAAGCTACCAATGCTACATGATGCGCATTCTAATTTTTCCACTTTGTAATGCAAAGCTCGTGCTGCCTGCCGGTTGGTGTTGAGCCTAATTTGCAATTTAAATTTGCAACCGAATTTCGGCGCAACCTTGGACTATATATCCGACAGTATTATGCTACAAACGGCATTCGCAGTAATGTTGACGTACGAAAACAAAACAAAATAAAGCATTTCTTCTGCGTCACGCGAATTTTATCCGAATTTGGGAAAAAATTGATTGATGATCAGATTATGCTAATTTGCACTAGCTACAACTTCCTGGTGAATTTGGCAGCTTTTTTTTCTCTCCAAATTTTCATTGTCTGTAGATCAGTCCAGCGATCCGGCGCGATCTGGTTGACCAGAACAAAGTGACAGTACAAAACTGGCAGCAGACCGTATAGAAAGGCTACGGAATGAGAATGGCCCGGTCGGGCCGGAGCATTGTGACTTTAGTTCTGCCAAATAAATGTACACTGGCCTGCGAAAGAAACAAAACGCGCAAACAATTATATCGGCGAATTAAATCAGTGTGGCATATAATGACACTAATGATATACGATTTAATTGAATTTATTCTCGCCGTTTTTTTGTTGTTGTTTTTGTGGTCAGCCGGCACGGCGATGACCACCAGGATTTTTTTTTTGTCTTTGGCAGCTAAGTAACAAATTGTCCCATAATTTGTTGCTATAAAGGTTTGTGATGCTAGTTTGTAACCGATTGTGGCATTATTTGTTGGAAAATTGATTTGAATTTTGATAGCAATTAAATAAAATTATTCTCAAAAATGCAGATAAATAACCTGCAGGCCAAGGATTGATACCTAAGAGCATGCAATGGCACTGACCTTGTTGCGTGCTCTTCGGTTGACGTCCACGTAAGGAACATCCTGGAAGGAGCGCAACTAACTACATCCGTAGTTCTGTTAGATCATCCGAATTATCTTGATCAGAACAGTATAGCTCTGGTTCCTTGCGAGTGTCCTATTTTCTTACCTCCACGTTGGCTTGGTTTTCATGATGACCTAGCTGGTGGCCTGTGGAAACGGATCGTAATTCTTTGACCACCGCGGGTCAGAGTCGAGACGGCTAAAAGAAAGGGGCGCGACAATGTGGGAAAGGGAAGTAATTTGTGATTGTAGACGGTATTGTTTCGATTCGCAGTATGTTGAGTCAACTGCTGTGGATGTACCTGAAGCATCGCACAACGGGGTTTCTCTTCTTTTCATTCTCAGCTACCACCTATCTCCTATTTTTATTTTGCTCTACTGATTCTCACTTCTTCATTCATTCTTCTATATTAATCATTTGATTTTGATTTTACTAACTTTTGATTCTCTTATCTCTCAAAGCTTTTCCACTCTTTTTTACCAATTGATACTGCTGTAACAAACTTTGTTTTTTCCTTAAAAATATACGTTTCCTAAATGTACAAGTAATATCAAGTCTATTTATCATTCGCCTAATCTTTTTTGATTTTATTGCGAATTTATTTATTTGAATAATTCTTTATCTGTCCTATAAATTATCATTACTATAATCTTAGCTTGTTTTGTATCTCTTTTTATTAACTATTGTCTAATTTTACATCTAATACATCTAGCTTCTCATTTTTATTCTTTAAAATACGCTCATCATTCTCTTACTATTGATTCTTGATTTTTGTAAAATAAATTCTCTTTTACTGTCTATTGTTTTCAATCTTCACCCTTTTTTTTCAAACAAGTGAGGTTCAAGCCCTTACTCAATTTATGGAATGATTAAAGGATTAACACAAATATTACTATTGTACTTTTGGTAAACTTTTGAATAACATGCTTAGGTTCAAAACATTGTAACAAAACACCGCGACAGAAGAAATAGCAACAGATAAACACGACTCAACAATAGGGGAGATTTCAGGAGAAAACAATACACAGTAAATAACAATAAGTTTTTGAATTCAAACTAAAAATAAAACAGTTTTTGCTTTAATGAACGTTGATAGGCACACTATAGATGGTTAGGCGCTTATACTTACATCAAACCCTACGTAATGTACCACCCCCGGCCGAGTTAAAATGCGTAACCGGAAAAGAAGGTGTGCATGCCTGGCACGAACACTCAAAGCGTGTTCTAGCGTGCTGCTCGTACTGACTCAGAGCAAGGGTGAGATGTAGGTGTAAGGGCAGTGCGTGTTCGTCGGGAACCTGGTGCATAAGATCGGTCAAGGCCCGTTCTTACACTGAAAATTGCGAATTGCGAATTGAAATTAAATAAAATTATTCTCAAAAATGCAGATAAATAACCTAATTGAGTGAGTGAGTGAGTGAGTGAGTGATTATGATATTGGTAGTTTTTAAGAGATTCAGAATGTATTTAATTTATTCAAACATTTCTGCAAAATATATTGAAAAAAATAATAAAAATGTAAATAGGGTAATAAATGGTACCCAATATTTGGGATGAACTTACTGAGGAAAGGCTATAAAATCACTCGAAAACTGAACTTTTCAATTAGACCTCCTAGACCCAACTTCATGCATACCTATCAACTCAGAATCAAATTCTGAGCAAATGTCTGTGTGCGTGGTGGGATGTTGATCAAAAAATTGTCACTCGATTATCTCGACATTGGCTGAGCCGATTTTGTCCGATTTGGCCTCATTCCATCCGTCTTGGGGTCCCATAAGTCGCTATAAAAATTATGCAGTTTAGTTATGTACTTCAAAAGTTATGCTAAAAAAAAAAACGTTTATGACTAAAGTTCGAAAGATTGTAAAAAGGGTGGTTTTTGTAAGAAACCCCGTCATGTCATACATTTTCAGAAAGGTACAAACATTAAAAATCTGACAACCCTATCAAAAGTTATTAGTACTTATGTGTTATTTATGTACTTTTTGGAAGCCGGATCTCATATATCATGATGAAAACGTTGTCCGGATCTATCATGCATCCTGTCGTTGGATAGGTAATCAAAAGACCTTTCCAACGCGTTCAAAACATTGAAGATCTGACAACCCTATCAAAAGTTATAAGCACTTAAGTGTTATTTATGCACTTTTTGGAAGCCGGATCTCAGATATTTTGATGAAAATGTTGTCCAAATATATCATGCGACCTATCTTTGGATAGGTAATTATAAGACCTTTCCAACGAGCACGAATTGAATTGCAGAGTTGACTACCCTATCATAAGTTGTAAGCACATAAGTGCCCTGAAATATGAAGATCTGACTACCCAATCTGATGGTATAAATAATAAGTCAAATTGATAGAACTCTTAAAGGTCCGCAATATTGTGTCTATTTTGGATTGCATTACCCTTTAAATGTGAGGAAGGCACCAACCACCTAAAGGTGGATTAAGTAACGTTTTTTCAACTCAAATTAAATAATTGTATTTTCTTCTCTCCCCGCAGGTTTCGATGCCGCCCTCGTAGGACACATGGGCCCGCTCTCACCGCCGGACATGAAGCCCGACCTGAAGCCGGACATTTCGCTGCTGAACGGCGGCGTCGGCGGCCCCTTCTCCCCGGGAAATAACTGCGGCGGTCCGGTGAGTCCGGGCGGTGCCGCGTTCAACCAGCAGGTCGCGGCCGCCCTGCAGCAACAGAACCTCAACAACAACCAAAACAGTCTCGGCCAGCAGCAAAATTCCGTGGGTGGAGGAGGTGGTGGTGGTGGTGGATCTACCACACCCACAAACCAGCAGTATCCGCCGAATCATCCGCTCAGTGGTTCCAAGCACCTGTGCTCGATCTGCGGCGACCGGGCCAGCGGCAAGCATTACGGAGTTTACAGGTTTGTCGAATCGCCTAATTAGATGCAAATCGTGTGATCCCGGGAAGAACCGCGGACTCGAGAAGAGAAGCTGCGCCGCCGGCTGCTGGAACGTGAAAATTATTCGCTTGACCTCGACATTTAGACGTTCTATCGGTGTGCATCGAACAAAGCGCGATCATCGTTTAGAACGTTAATACTTTAAAGCCTACCCCTCACTAAACCACCGTTAATGGGCGAACGCCGGTTTGTTTTTGCTGTTAACCCTTCATCGCGCCGCGCGCTCGTTTAACTCCGTTGATTTACATCTGGCCGGGGACGCGAACGAATCCGCGAAAGTTCAACCGCGGCTAGTTCGCGCTTCACGCTCGGCGTAGCTTTAAATGAAGCGTCAACTTTTATCATTATTAATAATATTGCACACTAAAGTCAGCGCGGACTGTAATTAATTACCACGCGCGTGACATTTAGAAACCGTCATCATCAGCGCACAGGAAACCCCTCTCGACTGGTCACACCGTACTTTGCATCTCCCCTCACTTAAACCAACTCACGATTTCAACTCTCGATTTTAGCTGCGAGGGCTGCAAGGGCTTCTTCAAGCGGACGGTGCGGAAGGACCTGTCGTACGCCTGCCGGGAGGACAAAAACTGCACGATAGACAAACGCCAAAGAAACCGCTGCCAGTACTGCCGGTACCAGAAATGTCTCGCCTGCGGCATGAAGCGGGAAGCGGTCCAGGAGGAGCGGCAGCGGAGTTCCAAGTTTTCCATCAAGGTATCAAGCACCGAATTCCGCTCCGAAAACACTATAAAAAATCTAATCTTGTGTTGAGTTTTATTTTAGAGCGAGGAAATCAACTCGACCAGCTCGGTGCGGGACGTGACGATCGAGCGAATCCACGAGGCTGAGCAGCTGAGCGAGCAGAAGAGCGGGGACAACGCGATCCCGTACCTGCGCGTCGGCTCCAACTCGATGATCCCGCCGGAGTATAAGGTAGGGGCACTGTGTTTGCTGAAACTACAACTATTATTTAAAAAAGTAGAAGCTTTTTGGGTGTTTTTGAATACCGGCCTTTAAAAAAAAATGCTGGGGGGTTCAAGGCCCAAATAATTAGGCACGTATTTTTTACGTAGCCATTAGATCAATTCAAAAAAAAATCGAAAAATGGCAAAAAAAAATTGTTGGGAAATCCTAACCAGTGCTGAAAATGTCAGGGGTCATGACGCAAAAATCGGCGTCGCTGACACGATTTTTTGAGATCCATTCACTGAACCGCAAAACCGTGACATAAACAAACCCGGCGCAGTCGTGAGTGCCCTAGCTCGTTGAGCAGCTGCAATGCGAGGCAGTAGTCGACCAACGCTCATTCGACGTTGCACGCACACACATAAAGAAACAAGTTTTTACACAAAAAGTTCGTATTTTTGCGTGGAAATGTAATTTTGAATAGAGGTTATGGTTGTTTTTAAGTGTGTTGCACAGTCTACAACCATTCAATTGTTTGAAAATAGTCAAAATAGTGTTTAAAGAGGATTTTACGAGTCAGTCATATGACACGAATTGGCTTGTAGTCACATGCTAGCAGTGAACTGACATTTTGGTTTGCTTCATGTGTACGCTGGGTTGGAAACTTTTTGCAGGCCTGATCCTAACTTTTCCTTGTTTTTAACCGATTTTAGCATTCTTGGACGCAAATAAAAGGTTATTAGTAGGACCTTAACAATAATAGTTTGAGGATCGTGTCTGGACCAAAGAGCCTACGCCTGAAAATAATTTTATGGGATTCCCCGGATTTTTGAATATAAAAGCACGAATAAAAAAAAATTAGGGAGTTTTTGTTTCCTAAAACAATATTTTTTTTCAAAAATAAAAAAAAATACGGATTTAGGGAAATTGAATTTTTGTTAGAAAAAAAGTTTGATTTAAAATCGCATTTTTTCCGTCTACCCGCCAAGGTTGTTGATCGATAAAATTTTCGTGGATAATATTATCGTCTGACGATAACGATAATGGTTATCGTTATCGTCGGGACGATAACAATAATCTATCGTTATCGTTTCGATAATTCGATCGGCGATAATCTTATCGCCGATAATGGACGATAACTCAATTTTAAAATCATTCTGAAATCGATTAAATCAACCATATCATGTTAAATTTTCGATGTTTTCACTAAGAATATTTTTTTTGAATATGTAGTTAGTTTTGAAGTATAAATATGTACTCAAAATTCTTCACAAAATACCGTATTTTTTTTAAATACTCAAATTTTCATCATTTGCAATATGGGTATCAAACGAAGCGAAATTTTGTATGTTTTTTTTCACTTTATTCACAAAATACCGTATTTATGGAAAATACTCAAATTGTCATTATTTGCAATATGGGTATCAAACGAGGCAAAATTTTGTATGCTTTTTCAATTTATAACAGTTTTTTGAAAATACTAAAATTTTCAAAAAAACCCGTATTTTTCGAAACTACTAAATTTTTTAAAATTTGCAATATGGGTATCACGAATTGAAATTTCGTATGCTTTTTCAATTTATCAGAGATTTTTTTTCATAACAGTAATTTTTTTACAATTTTGCAAATTACCGTTTTTTTATCAAAATACTCAAATTTTCAAAATGTGCAATATGGGTATCAAACGATGCGAAATTTTAAATGCTTTTTCACTTTATCAGAGTTTTTTTTTGGAAAATACTAAAATTTTCACAAAATACCGTATTTTTTTGAAAATACTCATTTTTTTAAAATTCGCGATATAGGTATGGGACCATCCACAAACCACGTGGACACTTTTTTATGTCCACGTGGTTTATGGATGGTCCCTATCAAATTGAAATTTGTATGCTTTTGCCTTCCTCACTGAGGTAAGGCTATAATCCTGCTCTAAAAATGAACTTTGTATAAAAACGTCGTAGACCCACCTTCATGTATACATATCGACTCAGAATCGAAAACTGAACAAATGTCTGTGTGTATGTGTGTGTGTATGTGTGTGTGTATGTGTGTGTGTATGTGTGTGTGTATGTGTGTGTGTATGTGTGTGTGTATGTATGTATGTGACCAACAAACTAGCTCATGTTTCTCGGCACTGGCTGAACCGATTTGACCCGAACCTGTTGCATTCGACTTGGTTTAGGGTCCCATAGATCGAGTTTTATAAAGATTGAAGTTTCGATAAGTAGTTCAAAAGTTATGTATAAAAATGTGTTTTCACATATATCCGGATCTCACTTAAATGTATGTAAACTATGTCCGGATCCACCATCCGACCCATCGTTGGTTAGGTTATCGAAAGACCTTTCCAACGAGTCCAAAACATTGAAGATCTGGCAACCCTGTCTCGAGATATGGCCCCTTAAGTGATATTGGTGTACTTTTTGGAAGCCGGATCTCACTTAAATGTATGTAAACTATGTCCGGATCCACCATCCGACCCATCGTTGGTTAGGTTATCGAAAGACCTTTCCAACGAGTCCAAAACAATGAAGATCTGGCAACCCTGTCTCGAGATATAGCCACTTAAGTGATATTGGTGTACTTTTTGGAAGCCGGATCTCACTGAAATGTATGTAAACTATGTCCGGATCCACCATCCGACCCATCGTTGGTTAGGTTATCGAAAGACCTTTCCAACGAGTCCAAAACAATGAAGATCTGGCAACCCTGTCTCGAGATATAGCCACTTAAGTGATATTGGTGTACTTTTTGGAAGCCGGATCTCACTGAAATGTATGTAAACTACGTCCGGATCCACCATCCGACCCATCGTTGGTTAGGTTATCGAAAGACCTTTCCAACGAGTCCAAAACAATGAAGATCTGGCAACCCTGTCTCGAGATATAGCCACTTAAGTGATATTGGTGTACTTTTTGGAAGCCGGATCTCACTGAAATGTATGTAAACTATGTCCGGATCCACCATCCGACCCATCGTTGGTTAGGTTATCGAAAGACCTTTCCAACGAGTCCAAAACAATGAAGATCTGGCAACCCTGTCTCGAGATATGGCCCCTTAAGTGATATTGATGTACTTTTTGGAAGCCGGATCTCACTTAAATGTATGTAAACTATGTCCGGATCCACCATCCGACCCATCGTTGGTTAGGTTATCGAAAGACCTTTCCAACGAGTCCAAAACAATGAAGATCTGGCAACCCTGTCTCGAGATATGGCCCCTTAAGTAATATTGATGTACTTTTTGGAAGCCGGATCTCACTTAAATGTATGTAAACTATGTCCGGATCCACCATCCGACCCATCGTTGGTTAGGTTATTGAAAGACCTTTCCAACGAGTCCAAAACAATGAAGATCTGGCAACCCTGTCTCGAGATATGGCCCCTTAAGTGATATTGATATACTTTTTGGAAGCCGGATCTCACTTAAATGTATGTAAACTATGTCCGGATCCACCATCCGACCCATCGTTGGTTAGGTTATCGAAAGACCTTTCCAACGAGTCCAAAACAATGACGATCTGGCAACCCTGTCTTGAGATATGGCCCCTTAAGTAATATTGATGTACTTTTTGGAAGCCGGATCTCACTTAAATGTATGTAAACTATGTCCGGATCCACCATCCGACCCATCGTTGGTTAGGTTATTGAAAGACCTTTCCAACGAGTCCAAAACAATGAAGATCTGGCAACCCTGTCTCGAGATATGGCCCCTTAAGTGATATTGATATACTTTTTGGAAGCCGGATCTCACTTAAATGTATGTAAACTATGTCCGGATCCACCATCCGACCCATCGTTGGTTAGGTTATCGAAAGACCTTTCCAACGAGTCCAAAACAATGACGATCTGGCAACCCTGTCTTGAGATATGGCCCCTTAAGTAATATTGATGTACTTTTTGGAAGCCGGATCTCACTTAAATGTATGTAAACTATGTCCGGATCCACCATCCGACCCATCGTTGGTTAGGTTATTGAAAGACCTTTCCAACGAGTCCAAAACAATGAAGATCTGGCAACCCTGTCTCGAGATATGGCCCCTTAAGTGATATTGATATACTTTTTGGAAGCCGGATCTCACTTAAATGTATGTAAACTATGTCCGGATCCACCATCCGACCCATCGTTGGTTAGGTTATCGAAAGACCTTTCCAACGAGTCCAAAACAATGACGATCTGGCAACCCTGTCTTGAGATATGGTGTACTTTTTATTCCGGATCTATAAAATAGATGAAATTTGTGAACAGCTCTTGTTGGTAATGAGTGAGGAAGGCTCCAACCACATAGGTGGATTAAGTTAGTTTTTCAATTTATTAGAGATTTTTTTTTTTTGAAAACGGTATTTTTTTAAATTACCTTATTTTTTAGAAAATACTCAAGTTTTCAAAATAATTTTGCATGCTTCATACATACATTCTAATTGTGTATTCTCCATATCATATAAAATTTTGCTTCGTTTGACACCCATATTGCATATTTAAAAAAAAATAGTATTTTCGAAAAAGTATGGTATTTTGTTAAAATTGTGTTCCGACTATAACGATAAAGCTATCGTTATCGAGCCTCGATAACTTTTTTCATTATCAACCTTGGTACCTACCATTTTCTGATCGATTTTCATCAATACCTTCAACTTTGCCGAAGACACCAAATCGATTAGAAAATTCCTTCAAAAGATATCGATTTTCTAATACTTACGTACCACTTTCGTATGGACAGCTGCCAAAATTGTAGACTTGCATGAGCCAAATAAAAAAAATTACAGACAAAATCCATTTCCGGAATTCGTTGAGAATTGCTCAAATGATAAAGATCCAAAAAATGTCTTCGGATTCGTGAACAGAGACAAATATAAAATGCATTATACAAAAACTTTTGAATTATAAATATCTTTTTAAATGGGTATAACTAGTTAACGGTGCACTCTATCCTAATTCCAATGCAAATTTAACTTTACATACAACAATGTCTTCAAAGACTTGTTTTGTATTTGTCTTTTAAACTAGCCAATACCCAATTCCAAAAAGGACATTATAAAAATAATTTTACGAAAAAAAAAAACTTTTTGATTGATCCGAATCAGGTACACATTTCTAAAAATTCGATAAAAAGCAAATGAATTCCTTAAAGGAAAATTCAAATTTTCAAATTTCAAGTTTTCGTCATCTGGGGCGAATTGGGACTTCTGTTTTAGCTACGTTTTTTCACCTTTTTATAAACATCTTCTGAAAATGGGTAAAACGAGTTAACGGTACCACTTTACCTCTCCATTGAAAATTATGCTTTACATCCAAACATGTTTTGAAACATTTTTTTACTAGTTTGGAAATTCGATCGATCCGAAGATTTTTTGCAATTGCAAATTTTTAGCTGTTAAATAGACATTAGCAGTGGTCCTCAGCCAGCTGAACCTCGCGGACCATTTTGGCTTTTTTGTAGTTTCGTGGGCCGCTCATAAAACATTTAAATTACCGAATATGGTTAAATTTGTGTAGTTTGAAAGTTGAATTTTGAAAAACTTACGTTTTGTACAACTTTTTAATTTGATTTTCAAATGTAATTAAATGCTCTTCATTTAAAAAAATGTCACAATAAATACTTCCATAAAAAGTGCAAACATTTAATTTTCGATCACGTTTAAATCTAAGTTTTTTTGGGTTTAGAAAACCTATAACTATTAAACTTTCTATTCAGCTAGAATAATTTTGCTTCTATTTTCAATATATGTTTTAATTTTATTGAACTTGGAAATAAATTTTCCAGAATTTGATCTTTTCAAAGCTCGACCCCTGAGCTTTGTCATAATGAGTGTCATAGGTTTGATGCTTGTTTGGCAAAGAGTATGATTTGATTCGATGTGGAATTAAAATCGAAGTGTTCAGTATATTGCTGAAGCTTCCATTTTTACACATGGACACCACTTCATGCTGCGAGAACCCACTTTGGCGCAGTCTCAGGGCTTAATCGATGGCCGGTAAGCTGTCATCGAGACAAGGAGGTTCTCCGATAGTGGAAATATCACATTTGTACAATGAACCGCTACATATGTGATTTTTCCCTATCTTAATGTGGGTGTCAGATTAGGATGCAGGTTTTTAAAAAATTAGTTTTTGTAGAATTTAGGATTTTAACTATAAATATCAACTTTTAATACTTTGCCTTTAGTTATTTAGGGACAAAATTAGTAACTGTGAATTTAGTAATTCTATCAGAATCGGTGATTTTCATTCAAGTAGCATAAAAACCATTGTGATTTGTCAAAATTTCCGTAGAGTCTCGATCAATCAATAGTGAAATGATATCGGACTAAGTTCGTTGATCTGTTGAACTAACGGTTGTCGGATTATGATTGTATCGACCATTGTTGCGAATCGAGGATCTACTGGAATTCTGACGATCAAATGGTCGCCTCTATTTCAATTCACGACTTGTAAAATATGAACTGTTGTTCATTTTTTTTTTTTTTTTTTTTTTTTTTTTTTTTTTTTTTTTTTTTTTTTTTTTTTTTTTTTTTTTAAGAAGCCAGACAGGTTTTAAAAGAAACGTTTTAGATTTTTTTTGGCTATTAATAAAAATGTCGGGGATTTGAGATAAGAGTAGCTTTCGGATAGGTTACTTTAAATCTTGTATTCAATTCAAGCTAGGTAGTTATCCGCAAATGAATATTTGGACTTATATGAATAATTGAACATTTTGGACTTATGAATAACACACAACTGTGCATTTATTCTAGAGTCAGATCCATACAGCGTCAGTGTTTATTTGGTCGAAGTGTACTAATTCATTGGCAGATCTGATTCTAGTTGTAATGTACGACAAGACTACTGACGGACGTGACAGGACGAGGGCCCAGTTTAGAGGTTTCGACATCAACGATGTGCGGCTGGATCACCCTCCAAAAAAAAAAAAAAAAAAAAAAATTGATCTTTTCAAAGCTCGACACTTTTTAATTTCGCAAACAAAAAAAAAAAATCACGGAAATTTGTTTGGTGATGAAAACACCGATAAAAATTTCATCAAAACCATCCTTGCTTTAATTTACTTTTAAACTTTTGGAAGGTTTAGAGTAATGCAAATTATTTTTTATTGAAAAAAAAATATGAAAAAAATAATCAATCAAAAACAAAAGACTCTAGATTTGTACTGAAACAAACAACACTTTCACATCTCTGAATGACAGTAATAATTTTCGACCAATTTACATATAATCCATCGTGACCACTTTTTTATGAACATTACATAAAACAACTCTCAAGCTTTAGGCACTCGAATCTCTTCGTTTTAATGTCATAAGATCCAATAGGTATTTTTTTTTCGCTTTAGGTCCAAAAGGTATTTCAACATTATTTTAGCCGACAAATACAAACTGTCAAGCCTTTCGCAAATTTTCACCAGTGTTGCTGTGTGAAGCAAGAATTAAGCTACAAAAAAAAAATATTCAAATTTATAAATTGAAATTATTAAAAAAAAGTAACATTATTAAACCAGTCATTCGTTTATTATCATGCAGAAATTTTTTGAAGTATAGCAATAACAACCCTTAAAAATAATTACATTTGGTTAAATTTGTTTTGGTTGATCAGTCATTGATTAAGTTTACAGGAAAAGAAATAAATACATCACTTAAATTTTAACTTAAAGCAATGCTAAAAAAAAACTCCATTCACTTCCTCCTTCCAGGGCGCCGTCTCCCACCTGTGCCAGATGGTGAACAAGCAGATTTTTCAGCTGATAGACTTTGCCCGCCGGATGCCCAACTTCACGAACCTGCACCGGGACGACCAGGTGATGCTGCTGCGGTGCGGCTGGAACGAGATGCTGATCGCGGCCGTCGCCTGGCGGAGTATGGAGGTTTGTCCTTTCAGTGTTTAGATTTTGTTGGTAAAAAAAAAATCATGAGTAAATTTTGAATTTCAGTACATTGAGACGGAACGCTCGCCGGACGGCAGCCGGGTGACGATCCGGCAGCCGCAGCTGATGTGCCTGGGGCCAAACTTTACCCTGCACCGGAACAGCGCCCAGCAGGCTGGGGTGGACACGCTGTTCGATCGCATCCTGTGCGAGCTCGGCATCAAAATGAAAAGACTGGACGTGACTCGAGCTGAGCTCGGCGTTCTCAAGGCTATTATTCTATTTAATCCAGGTGAGTGAAGCTTTACAGGTTGTTGGTTTCTGGAGTTCTCATTTTTTTCAATTCGCTCAGACATTCGAGGGCTCAAATGCCAGAAAGAGATCGACCACATGCGGGAAAAGATCTACGGCTGTCTGGACGAGTACTGCAAGCAGCAGCATCCGTCCGAGGATGGGCGATTCGCGCAGCTGCTGCTGAGGCTGCCGGCGTTGCGCTCGATTAGCCTCAAGTGTCTCGACCATCTGAACTTTATTCGGTTGCTCAGTGATAAGCATTTGGACAACTTTATCATCGAGATGCTCGACACGCCGATGTAAAATAAGATAAATGCATGATCAAAACCATGAGAATGAAAAAAAGCTCTAGAATATATAGCGTTTCACGGTATTCTTCTCCTCATCACATGATTTTTTTTTTATTATTCTATTGTTAGGGTTACTTTCTGCGCAACTGTAGAAAGCTTGAAATTTAGGAATTTTCTTATTTCAGAAAGCAAACGATACTATGAAGTTTTTAAGCAAATTGTAGGACTCAGTAACTTATTAAATGATAAATATATTTTAATATATATATGAACTATAAAGTAAAGTAATGAAAATGAAAAATGGTGCAAATAGATTTTATGAAAAATCGATCTAAGATTACAAAACACTCTGTTGATACAAAAAAAAAGATGAAATAAAAGTTTAACATTATTCGCATATAGATAAACTTAGTGAATCAAACAGCTAAACGCGTTGAAGTTACTTGAAAGAAATGCCCTTTTTTAATTTCTCCAATATTGGTAGGATTCGTCACGTACTATCGCTCCAATTTCCACGCACGAAACGATAAAGATCATATTCATATCGTGCCGACGATAGTCATTGTTATTATCACCATACAATTTCTCATCACCCCTCAAGAAAAGAAAATTCCCCCCCAAAACGTATGTCAACAAGTTCGTTATCACCTCATCCCATCTTGGACAATCATCCGCCTCCATCAGTCGAGAGAAACTCTTGCGGAACTCACTACTAGAAAGTGAGAACTCAATTTTTCTCGAGCGAAGAGAGTGAGTTACGCAATTTGACAGCTAGAAGTCACTCAATCCTAATCCAATTTTCGTGCGTATGAGCTCTAACTCAAATTTAATTGGAAATGTGAGGTATTTCTTCGTTTAAAATTTTGAGCGGAACTGCAGTATGAATAGGGACAGCCGTTTTTAAGAGCACTTCAAAGCATCAAATTTGGAAATTGATGTAATATTTATGTTGTACTGTGTTTATTCAAACCGAAACCAACCAAAATATCAGAATAAGGTGCAAAAAAAAATAAGGCTAAAACAGATGACGAAAACGTGAAATTTAAAAAATTCAGCAATTTTCCTTTCAGGAATTCATTTTCCTTTTTCGAATTTTCCGAAATGTCTATCTGAATTCGATTCCACAGCCAAATTTTGTTCAAATATTCACAATTTACAGCCACATCATTTTATCATTTATTCCTTGAATAGCTAGTGCGTGGCACGTTTAGTTAATTTGTAGTTTTCACAAATCGATGTCCGTGTGCTCTGTTGTACTAAGTTTGCTGGGATTCCTATCCAGTTAGAATAAGAGAGCACAAAGCATCGAAATGTTAAAACTTTTTATAAATAATAATTTCACAAGCTCAACATTGTATTGCAGCAAATTGGAGCAGTGGGGAAAATGCTCTTATATAACGCAGACTGTCTTCTCAAAGTCAAAATGATGTTGGTTTGTGACAGTTGTTAATTTTTTTTAAACGAATTGCTCATATTTATGTAACGATCTGTTTTAATTTCCCCTTAATTTTAACAAATTTATAGCAAATTTGTATTCTCTAAAATAATTTTCCTCCAAAACTCCATTCGGTCCGGATTTGGATTCCGGATCATCCGCGGCGGCCAATTCACCTCCAAACAGTCCAAATCAAACGGTTCTGTGGCATCACTTGGCACCGTCGAAACCGGTGTCCACCGGAATCCTAACAGACTCTCGTCTGGCGTTGGATTCCCGTATTTGGCAAAATTAGTTACGGTTTTCAATTCAATCTCACGTATTTTGTACTCGTTACAGTCTTCTGGCAACGGTTTAACGAAAGGAGCACTAAATTACAACAAAAAAAAAAACATTATTAGTTTAACATTATATGAATAAAATGCAAATATTACCTAAAAAGATAGTAAAGATCATCACTGTGACTCGCTCCCGGGATGTCCACCCCCATAATGGCTTTCACATAGTTCATACGACCGTCGTACGAAAAGTAGCTGTGGAAGTGCTCTACATTCGGTTGATATCGAGCGATCCATTCGGCGCTCAGCTGGGACGTTACGACAAAGGTGTAGTCTGAAGCGTAGTCACAAAACGCGTTTAGCGTGTTCTGGCCAACTTTCCGATCACCAAAGTAGAACTGCCGAACCTTTTTCCCCACTCCCTGACGATCCAACTTTTCCGAGCAGCCCAAAAACTGCGGCACCAGCAATTCTTCCTGGTTGTACTTGTGGAGTCGATTCCGGCTCAGCTTAACTCCAAGCAAACCTTCGGCGCTGCACAAGCTGGACATGATTGGCATTCGGAGTGTGTCGTACGATTTAAGAATCTGCTCCGGCGGTTGGCAAATGATGCTGTCCGCGGTGAGTTCGCGCTCGATGACCGGCCGGAAGGCGTACCTCATCGGGCAGGACTCCTCACCGGGGCTGCAGATCTTGAGTTGAGCTTGAGTTAGCGCCGCGGCAGGCGCTTTCATGAGGGTGTCTGAAAAATCGGTAGAGTTGAGTACGACCTTGTTTTGCATTGACTCAGCACTCGGTTTGCGTTTGTTTGGGAGTTGGGTAAACGGTTTTTGCACGTGCGCTCGTTTAAGTTGTGGAGATACGTACTCAGAACCTCGCGATCCGAGCTGCCTCGGCAGCCCAGAAGCTTCGCCAACTTTCTAGCCTTTTCTTCCGGGTCGAGCTGAAACACCGATTCCGTACAGGCGTCCCCACTTTGGAAAATCGCCCGGTGGAAGTACTTTCTAAAACGAATTCAAACGGTTATTGACAATCTTAACATCAAAGCAAAGATTAGTACCTGGAATTCGGAGAAAGGTAGTGCAGATAAGCTGACCACGCGCCGGCACTTTGACCCATCAAAGTTACGTTCTCGATATCCCCCCTGAACTTGGAGATGTTCTCATGAACCCACTTCAGTGCAAGCCGTTGATCTTTGAGTCCAGCGTTCCCACTAATACCAGCACCCGGTAGACAGAGGAATCCCAACGGTCCAACGCGGTACGCCACAGTGACCACGACCACTCCCTGCTGGACGATGTGAACCGGATCGTAGATGAAAGTACTGTTGGTACACGCTCGTAGTCCTCCACCAGGGATGTACACAATCACGGGATACTTGGAGGCACCTTCCGGTGGCAATCCCGGCGTGAAGACGCTCAGATGAAGTGACGACTCAACCCCAATCACGCGCAGGTCGTGAGGTCCCTGCACCTGAACAAAATCATCTCGTTCGTAACTACAGTCCAAGACGGGTTGCTCAAACTTCTCCAACGGAACCGGTGGCCGAAATCTCAACTCCCCGACCGGAGCTTTGCAGTACGGAATGCACTTGAAGTAGTGATAACGCTCGCCATTGGGCAGTTTGGACGTTACGCCCTGAACTCCACCCTGGCGTACTTCCACTATGGGACGCTCGAGAAAGGGCCAAAATCGGAGCAGGATCTGCTTAAGCTGATGCCAGGCGTACCACAGAATTACGACCAGCTGTAGCTTAGCCCACTTGAGAGTCATGGTACTAGGTTGAACTCTACAGCACGACTAACTCCGCACTAAAGGCACGTTTAGCCGTAGCGCCATTGCGCGGAAAATGACGATAAAAAAGGCTTGTTTGGGATATTTGAACGACTTAATACGGGTCCGACAAACCAGCCTAAAGAGAGATTGTGTGTGTGTGTCTCTCTCTCAAGGAAATGGTCATAAAGTGACAAACCGTTTAGTTGAAAGCTACTCACGCACGAGCTGCTCATGGTCAAAATTTCGCGGTTCCAATTTCATGAGGAGCAATTAACTTCCTTTCAGAGAAGCACATTTGAACCGGTTTGTAGTATTGTTGGAACCCTAACGTCTCTAGTGTTCCACGGTCTAATTCTAAGTAAACAAAGAACCCCTCGCCAAAGCAGTGTGGTGAATAACTCATTGTCACCACACACAAAACAAACACAACGTAGGGAAGTATTGTTATTTGTTACGAATTCAATCTGTGATAATTAACCTGTAAGTAAAAGTGAAAATAAACGATCTCTTCTAATCCAACCGCCGAGAAGGCAAGTTGCCTCTCTCGGAGTACCTGAAACCTTGGAGTTTTACTTACCCGAAGTCTGGTCCGCCGCTACTTACCGTCCGCTGGAGTTATCCGCTGCTGCATCGATGGGATCCTGGAACCTGGAAAGAAACGGTGGGTCGTCCGCAGTTTTCTGAGTCGGCCCCCTGGCCGAACATTGGTGCCGTGACCAGGATGGTCAAGCCGGAGGTCCACCGCCATCGTTTTCCACCGGTAACTATCGCCATCGCAGAAGGAATCCAGCTACAAAATGGCTCCGTCGCCATCAGTGTTTAGTGTTGAGGAGAGCCAAGTTTTGTCCGTGTAATTGTTTTTCCGCAAGGCCATTTGGGTCAAGTTTTTGTCGGTTCGCTTGCAAGATGCGAGTCCTACCGCCTCGGTGCGCGGATCCAGGAACTCTTGAGCAGGTGAATCACGGAGCAACAAGCCTCCACTGTGGGACCCATTGCGTCGGAACGTCGGGTTTGTGCTGTGCGTAGGCAAACCGGGGTTGCCCAGCGTCAACCTTTAGACAGCAAGCTTGTCTGTCTGCGATTGCTTCCCGTGGAAACAAAGCACACGTGCGTAGCACAAAATGGCTGCTTCAACCATTTTGCTAGTTTAGCTTGTGACCCAGAAAACAAATTTAGAAATTAGGAGAGCAATTTAAAAACATTCGTTTTTGGTGGGGAGTATGTTGGAACCCTAACGTCTCTAGTGTTCCACGGTCTAATTCTAAGTAAACAAAGAACCCCTCGCCAAAGCAGTGTGGTGAATAACTCATTGTCACCACACACAAAACAAACACAACGTAGGGAAGTATTGTTATTTGTTACGAATTCAATCTGTGATAATTAACCTGTAAGTAAAAGTGAAAATAAACGATCTCTTCTAATCCAACCTCCGAGAAGGCAAGTTGCCTCTCTCGGAGTACCTGAAACCTTGGAGTTTTACTTACCCGAAGTCTGGTCCGCCGCTACTTACCGTCCGCTGGAGTTATCCGCTGCTGCATCGATGGGATCCTGGAACCTGGAAAGAAACGGTGGGTCGTCCGCAGTTTTCTGAGTCGGCCCCCTGGCCGAACAAGTATATTTTTATCAACCCTGATTGAGTTTAACCCTTTCATGCCTAATGGGTAATGAATGACCCATAAATGAAAATTTTAAAATCATTATCACCCATACCTAAATGTTAATTCCCAAATTCAAGCCTGAAAGGGTTAATTGGAGTTATTGTTTA
This sequence comes from Culex pipiens pallens, assembly GCF_016801865.2. NCBI lineage: Eukaryota > Metazoa > Arthropoda > Insecta > Diptera > Culicidae > Culex > Culex pipiens. The sequence continues at coordinate 173,939,244 of NC_068939.1, forward strand.
TAGTTGCCGCGGTCAGTATCTACACAGCTAAAAAAGTAGTAATTCAGCTGCGTGTAAAAGGCCTGGGTGTAAAATAAATATTGCATTATTTTATGCAATTTTATGTAATTTTACACGCTGAAATATGTAGCCCATCAGTATGGGAAACCTACTCGACCGAAATGTCAAGCTCATATATGCGTTTATCCTTACAACTTTTCATCGGTCTGATGACCGAGCGGACTAAGGCGCCAGTCCTTACTTTGGTGCTGGGTTTGAATCCCGCCGGTTGCAACTTTTTTTTGTGGTTGCAAAAATTGTACATGTAGTGTGTAATATTAAGTGTTTATTTTGACGAAGGTGATGTGCATGCTTTTGCATGCGATTTTACCGTCGGATTTTTTGCTGTGTATTGTTGGCAATTCTTTTCAATGTCACGCCGGTTTTTGTTCCATTTGTATTTATAACTTTGAAAATGTCGCGTTTGATTCGTGTTATGTGTTTATTGCACTCGAGCGACAAATTTGGCTGCTCTTTAGTTGATTCTACGTTTTGTGAGGATTTATTTGATTCTTTCGTTCAGATTTTTGGAACATTTCAATTAGGTATAAAATGGGTTTTTTTTAATCTTCTGTGGGCCACTAGTACAGAACCATGAAATCAGAAATCTCATCATAATTCAGACTTTTTTTTTATTATAATTGTTTTTGTTCAGAAATATACGATTAGAGTGCAGTCATCCCACATATACAGTCCAGACTTGATTATCCGAAGGCCTTGGAAAAATTTCACTTCGGATAATCGAATCACCTAATTTTTTATTGTTGGGCTTAAGTATGACCCCTAAACTACGTTAAAGTGATTTAAAACTTTTAAATCCAAGATGGCGGCCAGGACAATATGGCGGTGTTGAAATATTGAAAAAATGCATTTTATTATTTAATAGGAAATCAACTATTCAAATTTGAGTAAAACACCTCCGTGTTCGCACGAGAGCAAGCAGCAGTCAAGTGCTCAGTGCTCCATCGTTTTTTCGATTTTTTTCGCCGTAGTTTACCGTGATTAGCCGCGAGTTTGCTCCACCAGCATGCCAAGGGCCGGCCGTGGCCGTGGCAGTTCGAGTGCGGCCTCGAAAAACCCGCGAAGTTCGTCTACCGGCCGTGTGCAAAAAGGTAAACAAACCAACGCCGTGTCGACCGCCATCGCGCAGGGGAGAGTGAGCGCAGAAGGAATCGACAAAAAGTTACTACATCCCGGATATGTTCCAAGATCACCAGTGCGAACCCGTTCCGGTACTTCCGGTGCCACAACCAGTGGCACATCAACATCCGCCAACATCCCCATCAGGAACGAGTTCCAGATGCTGAGCGATGACGAAGAAAATAACAACAACAACACCGACGGTAGCAGCACTACCGACGACGACGAATACGATGGACGTGCACGGAAGAAAGTGTCGACGTCAAAAAAGAACAATTCTCCAACGGAACGAAGACCACCTCCAATTTTTGTTTTGGACACGTTGGCGGACGATGTTGACGAGTTGCTGGAAGGCCTCGGATATTGTCTGAAAATCGGTAAGTCGGCAGTGCAAGTGATCACACTGAACAGAAAAGATTTCGACCTGGTGCTTGAAGAACTGAAGCGTAGCAACTTCAACTTCTACACATACGACCCAGAGAAGCCCCCTGTTAAGGTCGTCTTGCAGGGTTATCAAGACCGTCCGATCGCCGACCTGAAGCGACACCTCTCGAACGCCGGAATAAAGCCACGGGAGATAAAAGTGCTCTCGCGAAAGACAACAGTCACGGGTACGCATACCTTGTACCTGTTGTACTTCGACCGCGGCACCGTCAAGATCCAAGATCTGCGGCGGACTAAGACGTTGGACGGTTTTTGGGTAAACTGGCGGTTTTACACCAAGAACCCGACGGACGTAGCGCAATGCCACCGTTGCCAGAAATTTGGCCACGGCTCGCGGAACTGCAACCTCCGGCCCCGCTGCGTGAAGTGCGGTGAGTCACACCTCTCGGAGGCGTGCGCACTGCCACGAAAGGCGGACTTGGGGGAAAACGCAGAACAAACCAAGCCGCGCGTAAAGTGCGCGAACTGTGACGGCAACCATACCGGCAATTACCGCGGATGCGTCGCGCGCAAGGCCTACCTCGAGGAGCAGGAAAAGAGGAAGAAGAAAGCAGCAGCATCTCACTCCCCTCAGCGAAGTACGAGCGCAGCCGTTCCTGCAGCTGGACAGCGTACGGTTCCAGCGGACAACCCAGCGATCCCTCCTGGATGGGGGCGTTCGTTTGCCAGCGTGGTCGCTGCCGGTAGCGGCGATGCGGCCCAGCAAGGAGTCACCGGGGAAGATCTCTTTTCCCTGCCGGAGTTCTTTGCTCTCGCGGGGGAGATGATGACGCGGTTTCGGAGCTGCCGTAACAAGGCGGAGCAATTTCTGGCCCTCGGGGAGCTGATGATCAAGCACATCTATAATTGATTATTTTTGTCTGTGATCTAGTTTTAAGCTTTCTCTCTATCTATCCTTTTCCCATTGCACTTTCTGTAAGTTTTTTGAAAACTTTTTCTTACTCTTGTCTATTCCATAGTTATAAGTAATAATTTTTCGATTGAATAACGATTTAAACACAGCTGAAAGGAACACCAAAACTCTGTTATGCACCTAAATGAACTCATTGTAACTTGATTATTCACAAATAAAACCGAATTGAATTGAATTGAATTTGAGTAAAATGGGGTTGCAGATCTCGAATTTGATGTTTAAAACAAGAAAAAGAAAAAAAAAACGAAAAAAAAAATTTTGTTCGTGATTCGATTATCCGAAGTCCCATACAAACCTTCGGATAATCGAACTTCGGATAATCGAAACTTCGGATAATCGAGGCTTCGGATAATCGAGTCTGGACTGTATGAGCAATTCTCTGATTTCGGTCATTCGATTTTTTTGTATTTTTTAATCCGGCTGAAACTTTTTTAGTACCTTCGGTATGCCCAAAGAAGCCATTTTGCATCATTAGTGTGTTCATATAATTTTCCATACACATTTGGCAGCTGTCCATACAAAAATGATTTATGAAAATTCGAAAATCTGTATCTTTGGAAGAAATTTTTTGATCGATTTGGTGTATTCGGCAAAGTTTTAAGTATGGATAAGGACTACACTGAAAAAATATGATACACGGTAAAATTTTTTTGGTGATTTTTAATTTCACTTTTTTTCACTAAAACTTGAATTTCAAACAACACTATTATTTAATTGTCTAATATGTTTTAGGGGACATCAAATGCCAACTTATCAGAAATTTCCAGAATGGGCAAAAAATCTTTGACCGAGTTGAAGAATCAATACTGGATCAATACTGATTTTTGCCTTCCTCAGTGAGGTAAGGCTATAATCCTGCTCTAAAAATGAACTTTGTATAAAAAGTTCGTAGACCCACCTTCATGTATACATATCGACTCAGAATCGAAAACTGAACAAATGTCTGTGTGTATGTGTGTGTGTATGTATGTATGTGACCAACAAACTAGCTCATGTTTCTCAGCACTGGCTGAACCGATTTGACCCGAACCTGTTGCATTCGACTTGGTTTAGGGTCCCATAGATCGAGTTTTATACAGATTGAAGTTTCGATAAGTAGTTCAAAAGTTATGTATAAAAATGTGTTTTCACATATATCCGGATCTCACTTAAATGTATGTAAACTATGTCCGGATCCACCATCCGACCCATCGTTGGATAGGTTATCAAAAGACCTTTCCAGCGAGTCCAAAACATTGAAGATCTGGCAACCCTGTCTCGAGATATGGTCACTTAAGTGACATTTATGTACTTTTTTATTCCGGATCTAAAAAATAGATAACATTTGTGTACAACCCCATCAAATCAGCCATTGTTGGTAATGAGTGAGGAAGGCTCCAACCACATACGTGGATTAAGTTAGTTTTTTTCAAAAAATCGAGATATTGGTCGCAAAATTTTTCAACTTCATTTTTCGATGTAAAATTAAATTTGCAATCAAAAATTATTTTAGTGAAATTTTGATAAAAAGCACCGTTTTCAAGTTTTGGCCATTTTTGGGAAACTTTTTTGGAAAAAGTCGCAATGATTTTAAATTAGTGTCCATGTTTGCCTACTTTTGAAAAAAATATTTTTGAAGAGCTGAGAAAATTCTCTATATTAAGATTTTATGAACTTTGTTGATACGACCCTTAGTTGCTGAAATATTGCCATGCTAAGGTTTAAAAATAGGAAAATTTATGTTTTTTAAGTCTCACCCAAGCAACCCACCATTTTCTGATGTCGATATCTCAGCAACCAATGGTCCGATTTTCAATGTTAGAATATGAAACATGCGTAAAATTTTCCGATCTTTCCGAAAACAATATTTTTATTTTTTTTAAATCAAGACGATCATTTCAAAAGGACGTAATATTGAAAGTTTGGCCATTTTAAAATTAAATTTTCTGAACTTTTCGAGAAAAATATAAAAAAATAAAAATGGTAGAAATGGGCCAATTTCGTAGAGAATTGTTCATAGGAACTTTTAAACAAGTAAGCGAGAATAAACAATTGTTTCCTTCGCTATTCGTTTATGGACACCCATTTATGTTGGTAGTTCTTCTATTTAGAATTGTGAATGTGCTAAATAAAAGATTTGTGAGTTAATAATCGTTAGATTTATTGACTTTATTGATTTTTTCATTAAAACTCCTCAAGGAAAATCCACTATACGACAGAGGTCTAGTCTAGCAACAATAATACACCCTATATCTCACAAACCGTATATTTTGGAAATGATTCCACGCTCACAGTAGATTGGTATTCTCCCGAATCATCTTCCGCCAAAACTCCTTCCGTTCCTGGTTGGGATTACGGATCATTCGAGGCGGTAAGTTTACCTCCAAGCAATCCAAATCGAACTTGGTCGTGTTTGGCGCCGTTGGCGCCACCGGCCTCCACCGGAATCCCAACAGACTCTCGTCCGGCGTAGGATTGCCACACTTGGCAAAGTTGGTAACGGCTTTCACTACAATCTCACGCATTTTGTACTCGTCGCTGTCTTTCGGTAACTTTTTGACGAAGGGGGCACTGAAATTTGTAAAGATAAGTGTAAATCTTACAGTTATCAAGATTATGAGTTTGTTCTACCTGAATAGATAGTAAAGATCGTCACCGTGACTCGCTGCCTCAACGTCTACATTCAGAACTGCTTTCGCATAGTTCAAACGGCCATTGTACGAGAAGAAGCTGTGGTAGTGCTCTACATTCGGTTGATATCGCGCGATCCATTCGGCGCTCAGGTTGGATGTTACGGCGAAGGTACAATCCGTCATGAAGTCACACAATTCTGAGAGACAATTTTGGCCAACCTTCCGGTCACCAAAGTAGAACTGCTTGACCTCTTTTCCTACACTTTGACGATCCATCTTTTCCGAGTGGCCCAAAAACTGCGGAACCAGCCATTCCTCCTGGTTGTACTTGTCCAGTCGATCCCGGCTCATCATAATTCCCAGCATTCCTTCGGCGCTGCACAGGTTGGACATGATCGGCATCTTCAGAGTGTCGTACGATTTGAGAATCTGCTCCGGCGGTTGGCAAATGATGCTGTCCGCGGTTTGTTCACGTTCGATGACCGGTCGAAAGGTGAACCTCATTGGGCAGCTGGTCTCCCCGGGACTACAGATCTTCATTTGAAGCTTCGTCAACAGTCTCGCTGGGGCCTTCATGAGCGTTTCTGGAAAATGTTTGAACTTTAGTGTTAACTTATTCATAACGTTATGAAGATGAACCCACCTAGAACTTCACGATCTGTGCCTCCTTGACAGCCCAGAAGCTTCGCCAACTTTCTAGCCTTTTCTTCCGGGTCGAGCTGAAACACCGATTCCGTACAGGCGTCCCCACTTTGGCAAATGATTCTATGGAAGTACTTTCTAAAACGAATTTAAAACAGTTATTGACAAGCATGACTTCATATCAAAGATCAGTACCTCGAATTCGGAGCCAGATAGTGTAGATAAGCAGACCACGCGCCAGCACTTAAGCCCATCAAGGTCACGTTCTTCTCATCTCCCCCAAACTGGCCAATATTCTCATGCACCCACTTCAACGCAAGCCGTTGATCTTTAAGTCCAGCGTTTCCGCTGATACCAGCATCCGGTAGACAGAGGAATCCCAACGGACCAACACGATAACCGACTGTGACCACGACCACTCCCTCCAGAACTATCGGTTCCGGATCGAAGATAAAGGTACTGTTGGTACAAGCTCGGAAACCACCACTCGGGAGGAACACAATAACCGGATATCTGGAAGGACCTTCCGATGGCAAGCCTGGTGTGAAGACGCTCAAATGAAGGGACGACTCCGTTCCAAAGATAAACTTTTCCAGCGGAGCTTGATAGTGAATAAAATCCGGTCTTTCGTAGCTGCAGTTGAGGATGGGTCGCTCGAATCGCTCCAACGGAACCGGTGGCCGGAATCTCAACTCTCCGACCGGGGGTTTGCTGTAAGGAATGCTCTTGAAGTAGTGGTATCGCTCGCCATCGGGCAGTTTGGCCGTTACGCCCTGAACACTTCCCTGGCTCACTTTCACAATTGGGCGCTCGAGAAAGGGCCAGAACCGAAGGACGATCTGTTTGAGCTGGTGTATTATGTACCAGACGGATAAAACCAGTTGGAGCTGGAGCCACTTTGGTGTGACAATCATGGTATAGATTCAGGGAAACAAGTTTGAAACTCACTCGCGACGATCAAATTATATATCCAAATTATGATTATTTCGCTTGTTTTTAGTATCTTTTGCAGATTTAATTCGAGTGTTAATTAAATGATCTTGACTATTGAGAAGAAAATTGCACAAAAATATCAAAAGTAGGTAGAACTTTGTTCAGCGAAACAAGAGTCAAGATTCTCGGCAGCAAGCTGATGATCAACTGACTGATTAACCCAAAATGCTCAGATCGAAATCGAAAGCGAAAGTTAACCGGCTGCCCGATGGCTTTCAGTGTAAACAGGTTCATTGTATTTTTGACCAAACCTGTTTCAGTTTATACGTGCACTTTTAGCATTTTCTTCTCGGTAATTAATTTTCAAGGTCAAGTCCGTGTCATCTTTTATCCAATTTTAAAATAAACATATTATCTCTGAAGTGACTATTGATTTTTTTTAAGTATACTTTATTACCACGGATTAATTAAGATTTTATGGATCTGAAACTATATTTTATTGGTTTATTTTAATTTTTCAATCTTTACAAAAGTTATAAAAATATAAAATTATCAAGTTTGTTAACCGATAAAATTATCGTCGATAATATAATCGTCTGACGATAGCGATAACCATTTTCGCTATCGTCATTTCGATAATTTTATCGGCGATCATCTTATCGCCGATAATAGAAGGTAACTCATTTTTAAAATCTTTCTAAATCGATTAATTCAACCATATCATGTTAAATTTTAATGCCTTCACTAAGAATAAGTTTTTTTTTGAAAATGTAGTAAGTTTTTAAGTATAAAAATGAATTCAAAATTGTTCACATAATACCGTATTTTTTCGAGAATACTCAAATTTCCATAATTTGAAATATGGGAATCAAACGAATCAAAATTTTGTATGCTTTTTCAATTTATTATATTTTTTTTATTGAAAAATACTAACGTTTTCACAAATTAACGGAAATACTCAAATTTTCAAAATATGCAATATGGGTACCAAACGACGCAAAAATTTGTATGATATGAAGCATACACAGTTAGAATGTATGTATGAAGCATGCGAAATTTCGCTTCGTTTGCATATTTCAGTATCCTCCAAAAAAAAAAAACTCTAACAAATTGAAAAATTATACACAATTTCATATTCTGATACCCAATTGCAAATTTTGAAAATTAGAGTATTTTCAAAAAATAGGTAAGGCTGGTACAAATTTTATTTTAAGTTTTTGTCTCCCCCCCCCCCCCACCCCCCCTTCAAAATAGGCTCGAAAAATCAGGGGGCAAAAAAATTATTTTTTCAAAAAACTTTAAAATTTCAATGGAAATTGAAATGCAATCACCTGAAATCAATTTAAAATGCAGTCCCCTACGTTCAGAATCACTTTTAGCATGTTTGGGTTGATTTAAAAATCTTTTGAATTTCTGAAAATTTGAAAATACTCATATTGCATATTTTAAAAATTTGAGTATTATCGAAAAATGCGATATTTTGTGAAAATTTCAGTATTTTCAATAAAAAAAACTCTAATAAATTTAAAAAGTATACACAATTTCACTTCGTTTGGTACCCATATTTCATATTCTGTTACCCAATGGCATATTTTAAAAATTAGAGTATTTTCGAAAAGAATACGGTAATTTGAGAAAATTGCAGTATTTTCAAAAAAATATATTATAAATTGAAAAAGCATACAAAATTTCAATTTGTTCGATACCCCACGGTGGGGGGGGGGGGGGGGTTAGTATAGGTAGTAATATCATGAAAACGGTTCATTTAATAACCAATACAAACAAAAATATGTTGATTATTTTAAAATCCAAAATAAAATATTAAAAGTGACTTACAATTGAGCATAAACTCAACCAATTATACTTTTCTGTAGTGATTTGTGTACTCAATGGACCCAGAAACATTTCTCAAAGAAAATTCCCCCCAGCAAAAAAACGGGAATATTTCACACTTTCATATGTATATGATAGTTTTCTTGCTATTTCTCAAAAAATACTACCCCCTCAAAAAAGACCCCGTGACCCAGGGAAAATATACCCATTTAAATCACTCTAAGCCATTCGACCAATTCTCATCACTTTTGCAGTTTTCCGCTTTTCATTTTTAGATACATCAACAATGGAGAATTGCTTGCTCACTTTTATTTGAGCTATTTGTTACTTTGGAACAGTCAAAAACACTTTATGAAAGCTGTTTATTATGATCAAAGTTCTGATACAGTCCAGACTCGTTTATCCGAAGCCTTTTTTTCGGTGTCTTGTTTTTGATTGTTGAGCTTGAATATGACCCAAAACATGCTCTAAAGTGATTTAGAATTTTTAATTCCAAGATGGAAGACAAAATGGCGCTTTTTAAATACTTAGAAAGTGTATTTGGTATGCTAAAAAGCAATCCATAACTAAAATTTTAATAAAATAGGGTAGCAGAACCTTAATTTAATGTTAAAATTAAGAAAATTAAAAATCATGTCAATTTTTTTTTGCTCGTGATTCGGTTATCCGAAGTCCCATACAAACCTTCGGATAATCGAATTTCGGATAATCGAGTCTGGACTGTAGGCCGATAATAGAAATAGGCTGAGAAATGGTATATTTCCCCCATATTGCAAATTATGAAAATCTAAGTCGAAAAATACGGTATTTTATGAAAATTTTAGTATTTAAAAAAAACTCTAATAAAGTTAAAAGGCATGCAAGATTTCGCTTCGTCCGTACTTTCGAAAAAGACGGTATGTTGTGAACTAATTTGGGTACATATTTTATTTTGAAACATACTAGATTTAAAAAAAAATATTCTTATTGAGAGCATTGAAAATTTAACATAATATGTTTGAATTAATCGATTTGAGAAAAAAAAATTAAAAAAGGAGTTATCCTCTACCATCGGCGATAAGATTATCGTCGATAGATTTATCGAAATAACGATAGCGATAGAACTATCGTTATCGTTATCGAGCCTCGATAATTTTATCGTTAATTCAATTCAATTCAATTCGGTTTTATTTTTGAATAATTAAGTTACAATGAGTTCATTAAGGTATATAACAGAGTTTTGTAGTTCCTTTTAGCTGTGTGTTACATCGTAATTCAATTGAAAGCATTATTACTTATAAATATTAAAAAGAAGGCAAGAGTAAGAAAAAGTTTTCAAAAATCTTACAGAAATTGTTTTTCGTTAACAACCTTGAAAATTATATAAAAGAATCACATTCATTTTTATCTTTTCAAAGCAAACCAGTATTCTCTCGAATCAGCTTCCTCCAAAACTCTTTCCGTTTTTGGTTTGGATTTCGAATCATCCGAGGGTGTAAATTCACCTCCAGACAATCCAAATCGAACGTGTCCGGCGATCCGTGCAGTATTGGTGCAACCGGCCTCCATCGGAATCCCAAAAGACTCTCGTCTGGCGTCGGATTGCCATATTTGGCAAAGTTGGTAACGGTTTTCACTACAATCTCACTTATCTTGTACTCGTCGCTGTCTTTGGGTAGCTTTTTTACGAAAGGGGCACTAAATTGAAAGGAGAAATTTGATCAAGTATAAAGTCTCACGACATTCAGTTAACATTACCTGAACAGATAGTAAGTATCGTCACCGTGACCAGCTCCCCTCATTTCAACACCCATGATAGCTTTCACATAGTTAAAACGACCTTCGTACGAAAAGCAGCTGTGGTAGTGCTCCACTCTCGGTTGATATCGCGCGATCCATTCGGCGCTCAAGTTGGTTGTAACGGCAAAGGTGCAATCCGTCATGAAGTCACACAAAGCGGTGCGACAATTTTGGCCAACCTTCCTGTCACCAAAGTAGAACTGCTTGACCTCTTTCCCTACGCTTTGACGATCCATATTTTCCGAGTGGCCCAAAAATTGCGGCACAAGCCATTCCTCCTGATTGTACTTGTCCAGTCGATTCCGGCTAATCATAATTCCCAGCATTCCTTCGTCGTTGCACAGGTTGGACATGATCGGCATCCTCAGGGTATCGTACGATTTGAGAATCTGCTCCGGCGGTTGGCAAATTATGCTGTCCGCAGTTGGTTCACGTTCGATGACCGGCCGAAAGGTGTACCTCATCGGACAGCTGGTCTCCCGGGAACTACAGATCTTCATTTGAAGCTTCGTCAACAGTCTCGCTGGGGCCTTCATGAGCGTTTCTGGAAAAAGTTCGACATTCAATGTAGATAAATTCTTTAAAACGTGATGAAGATGAACCCACCAAGAACTTCACGATCTGTGCTACCTCGACAGCCCAGAAGCTTCGCCAACTTTCTAGCCTTTTCTTCCGGGTCCAGCTGGAACACCGATTCCGTACAGGCGTCTCCACTTTTTAAAATCACTCGATGGAAGTACTTTCTAAAACGAATTCAAACGGTTATTGACAACCTTAACATCATATCAACAATCAGTACCTGGAATTCGGAGCCAGATAGTGCAGATAAGCTGACCATGCGCCAGCACTCAGCCCCATCAAGGTCACATTCTTTTCATCTCCCCCAAACTGGCTAATGTTCTCATGAACCCACTTCAGCGCAAGCCGTTGATCTTTAAGTCCAGCGTTCCCACTAATACCAACATCCGGTAGACACAGGAATCCCAACGGTCCAACACGATACCCGACAGTGACCACGACCACTCCCTGCTGGACAATGCGTACCGGATTGAAGCTGAAGGCACTGTTGGTGCAGGCTCGAAACCCCCCACTCGGAAGCATCACCACAACGGGACACCTTAAGACACCTTCCGACGGTAATCTCGGAGTGTAGACGCTCAAATGAAGCGACGACTCCGTCCCGTTGATCAGCACGTCCATCGGAGCTTGTAAATGTATAAAATCAGGTCTTTCGTAGCTGCAGTTGAGGATGGGTTGCTCAAATCGCTCCAACGGAACCGGTGGTCGGAATCTCAACTCCCCGACCGGAGGTTTGCTGTACGGAATGCTCTTGAAGTAGTGGTATCGCTCGCCATTGGGCAGTTTGGCCGTTACGCCCTTAACACTTCCCTGTCTCACTTTCACAATTGGGCGCTCGAGAAAGGGCCAGAACCGAAGGAAGATCTGCTTGAGCTGATGCGATATGTATTCGACCACTAAAACCAGCTGAAGCTGAACCCACTGGAGAGTAACACTCATGTTACCGTGTGATGTTCCGGCCAAAAGCACAGGTGTCTCACATGAATGCTAGAGAAAGACTAACTTCAAATTAGGTTTATGTTTGGTTTTTGTTTGCTGTTGACCATAAAAATTAGTTTGCAGGGATGCTTATTTTGAAATGTCTATTTTATGCTGCAAGCTTGAACTTTTTTTGTTGTATTTCAGCTTGTAATTTAATGAACTGCCTAAAATGTTTACGAAACGGCACTTAATTTGAGACATCCCTACTTATATGGATGCACATAAGATACAACTCCAAGTGCAGAGTGAACACTAGCTGAAAAATTTGACATTTTTTTATTTGTTCATGTAATCATCGAAGCATGGTGACGTGAGCTTCATAAGGTTAGAGTTAACGACTTTATTGAATATTTTCAGATGGGCATTTAAACAAATAAATCATTTACTAACCATTTGACACTTGATGTTTACAAAATAAGGTTTACAAAACTTCAGGTTCACTAAATCTTTGTTACTTTTTAAATAGTGTTTAGCCTAGCCAATTACCTTACTAACGCTTAAAGAATTTTTGAAATTCCTCTTCTTCTTATTTTTTTTACCATCTGTTTTCCGAAAAAGAAATTTAAAACAAAAATTATCATACAAACACAAAATTGAAATTTTGATACCTTGGCTCAATTCTGAGGGCAGATTCAGATTCAGCGGGCAAATTACATGGAAAAATATATAGTTGGAGAATTTTTCAATTTCATTAGGGTGGTCCCATACACTTTTTTTCAAAGCTCTAAAAGTGCCTCGAACATCTTGTTTCTTTAAAGCTTAGCCGGGAATTGCTACGTTTAAAAAACTGATTATTGAAGGTTTGCGAGATAAAACTTTGGTGGTTTCAACAAAGTTGCTTGGAAAATCCCAAAAATATTCCTGAAAAGATTAGATTTTCAAAATCACCCTAATAGTGAACCACCCAATTTTCAAAAAAAAAAAAAAAAACAAAAGTTGCCCCTTCTCATTTGCAACAACTCTTCTGATGACTCCAAAACTTCACCATTTTCGGAAAATCCACTAAGGAGAAAAAATTGTACAGAGATGGAAAAAAATGTAAAATAACTTTTGAAATAACTAAAAGATGTGGGATAGTTAGAAGAAAGGACCAAGGTAAATTATGAACAAATAATGTTGCATTCAAAAGGTAGTTAAAAATGACGGTGTTCATGGCAAAATTTAAGTTAACTTATGTACGTGATATTATGGTTTTAAAAGCAAATAAATAAAATTGTTATTTTTTTCTGGGTAAGAAATCTTTAACTTTTGATGATTTGCGGTTGTTCAAATATTACGTCCACAGATTTTCGGGATTTAAGACCCCCCCCCCCCCTTCTCCCCTGTCACGCACTTTTCCTATAAATATTTCTAAATGAGTACGCCGAAGCGTTGGGAAAGGTATGTCCACGCATCCTTCCCCCCTTGTAAATTCTGTGATGTTATGCAACGCAGTAGGCCTGGCCGCTTGAAAGCTAAAAACACAGTGATGCCCTATTTCAAAATCATTCAGGAGTGTTTTATGCTGATTTCGGGGCTCAATCTACTGGTTTCGTAAAAATCAGATTTAACAGCGAGAAATCTCGCTAGATTTTCTGCTGCCAGATATTAAGAGCGAGTCCACGAACAGGGCATACCCCTTTGTATGGTACGTCGATTAGACCTCACCAATTGGCCTGAACTTTTCAGGGGTTGTTTGTACATATAAAACTAGCCTCTGGCCAAAATATGAGCACTCTAGGTCAAGGAGAAGTGGGGCAAATCGAGACACAAAGTTTGAATGTTAAAAAAACGTCAAAAATCCTAAAAATGCTGTAACTTTTACAAAATTCAATTAAATACCAAAATTGAAAATGCATCTGAAAGGGCTTAAAAAATTCAACAAAATGCAAGTTGAAGCATCCCAATTGGTTTAATCTAAAGGGAGTTATTGGCATTTCAGTGAAAAACTGGCACAATTTTCAAACTCAAATAAAAAAGTGTTCCATCCAGATATCAACTTGATTTGACCATGTAGGGCATGTAGGGGACATCTGGAACTACCATCTGAGCCTGAGAACGCTTTGGGTAATGCAGTTTAACGTATTAAATAGCTTCTTTTACTTTTAGTGATTTTTTGGTTGTAAATTTTTGCTCGGGGGATCCCTAAGATCAAATTTTTTGATGAAAATTTTATCATATTCGTGTTCCTTAGACAATGTCATAATATAAACATGCATAACAATGTTTAATTTCATCAATTTAACCCTCTACTGCCCAAATTTTTTATTCGAAAATATTTATTTTTCCCGTGTTCAGGAGGTCATTTTGAGCAACTTTTGGTCTACGAAAAACTTTACTTCTCTTGTTTTATGTTTTTCTTGTTTTATTTTTAGTATTTTAGTTTGCATTTATCTTGTTTAGTTTATGTTTGTTTTTGGTAGTATTTGGCCTATTCTACCATCTAATATAATTACATTTTGCCTATCTAATTTTTTCACGTATTTACAGTCACTTTTTCAATTTTTTGCATGTTTTTCACATTTTCTGCTATAGAATGGCACCATCATCATTTAAATTGCAAAAAAAATGCGTAGAGGCATAGTCTGGATCACTACAAAAATTACTGCATACTTCTTTTTACTGAAAAATTTGGAAATGTTAGTAAAAAACACAGCCAAAGTTGACTCTTAAAAAAATGTCATTTTTAAAAACATTGGCAAAGTCACATAAAACAAGTAAAACTTCCAACCCATAAATTTTCTAAAATTTTAAGAGTTCTTCTTTCCAATGCTTTTTACAGATCAAAAATCGGTTAGAAAATTGATTTTTGGCGATTTTTTAGATCGAAACCCGTCTAAAGGCGGGGTTAGGTTGTAGAGGGTTAAACCCTTCAAAAAAAAAAAATAAGTTAAAAACACTTTTTCTGATGACATCTAGAATCCTTGGAAACGAACTTGATTTTCAATAAAAAAAAATAAATTTATTTTTTTAAAGTTTAGTTTTTTTTAAGTTTTTATGCATGTTTCCATTGTGAAATCGTCTCAGAAATACGAATATGAAAAAAATATCATCAGAAATAGAGGTGGGCAAAACCGCTCATTTTTAAGAGCCGCTCATTGTCGTTCGCTCATTAAAAAGAACCGCTCTTTTGAACGGCTGGCTCTTTCGCTCTTTTTAGAAATTTTGAAAAAAAAAGTTGAATCGTGTGATTTTATAAGTTATTTCACATTGGAATATTACAAATTATTTGATAACAAAAATTAAAACTGAAAACGAGAAGATGCCCTTGAAAACCATAGGTCTTGGTGGTCGCTATGTCAAGATTTCTACTCGAACATAAACATTCGAGTAATTGAAGGGTATCCAAACATAAATCTAAGATTTTGGAAAAATTGCTCTTGATTTTGAAATTGCGTTTATTTCTGCAAGAATTGAACTAATGCTGATATTGTATTTGGAGAAAACATTCTGTGAACTTTTTTCTACATTCAGATTTAATCGATAAAGTCTATAAACGCTAATGTTTAATCCGACAAAAAGATTTTTTTTTCCAAAATCTCTAAACTATTCAGTAGATTTTTGGTATTATTTTACAAATTATACAATTTGAAACGCTCAAATTTATATTCCGGGTATACTTGGATGTTGTTGTAAAGTGAAAAGTTATTTTATGTAGCTTAAAAATTCATTTACTTTTGGAATTAATTTTTATAAACATTGAAATATTTGAAATTGCATTTTCAATTCGCGAAAACAAATTTAATACTATTTTTTCTGGAAATTCAATAAATCATATTTATACAAAAATCATACCATCTTGAGTCAGTTCTTTCAAAAGACCGAAAATTAAAAAAGAACCGCGGTTCTTTTTTTGTGAGCCACGGTTCTTTCGCTCTTTTCAGTGAACCGGCTCTTTGAGCGGCTCGCTCTTTTTTTGCCCACCTCTAATCAGAAAATTTGATGTTAGGGGTCCCCCTAGCAAAACTTTACAACCAAAAAAATCACTAAAAGAAAAAAATGTATATTTAATATGTTAAACTGCCTTACCCAAAGCGTCCTCAGTCTCAGATGGTAGTCCCAGATCCCCTACAAGATGCAGGTCTTATCGAGATGATATTTGGATGGAACCAATATTGCCTGAGTTTCGAATTATCAGCATAAAGTCAAAATGAGGTTGTCAGAGTGTGAAATTTTCATTTTCCGTTATCCAAAAAAGGAAAAACAAAAACGTGATTTTGTCTTATATTACAGTTAACAGTTTTTTTTTAACTAAGAAATCAAGCTTTACTTTTCTATAAAAAATCGAAATTATTTTAGATTTACTTTTGCTTATAAGTACACAAGCCTTACCCGACAAACTTCGTCTTGTCTTTTTTTGTTTGTTGGCGTATAGCTTGTTTGCTTATTCAGCCTCCTGTGATAAAAATTTGATTTGACGCAACTGTTCCCATACAATCTGCAGATGCTCCGGAATCGGTCCCAGAGTCGCCAAAGTGGCAATTGTTCTGCATATAAACCTTCCTTGGACTTATACGAACCCAACGCAACAAAGAGCACCTCGATCCGACGCTCCGTATTGAACTGATTCGCGTTCGAACAAAACCGTCGAAATTTTTTATATACCGTAAAACGGGGTGACTTTGATAGCCGGGGTGACTTTGATAGGTTTGCGATTTTTCCGCAAAATGAAGAGTACAATTAAAATACGTAAGGAATGGTTTAGAAACATACTGACCGTGGTAGAAAAGTGTTCAAAGTACCTCAAGAAGAACTTTTCATAAAATGTTGACAAGTTTTAAAAGTTAGTTAACTATAGTTAAGAAAATGTTGATGAAAGTAATTATTTTAAACTTCTCAAAGTGTCATGATTTTCTCAATGAACATGATTTTTAATCGGAAAACGGAATGCATTTTCGGATTCTTTGGACAATTTTCCTCTAGGAGAAGGTTAAAAAAGTTTGTAAATAATAAATAATATGTGTTTTTGAAACACAATTACAAAAAAATCTTCAAATTTGTAGGCAATTTCAGTTGAACAAATTTCATGTAAAATGTGAAAACTTGTGATTCGTGCTTCTAATTCAGTATAAAATGCAATATAAATCGATAATTTTATAAACATAACTAGTTTAAACAAATTTCAGGCAAAATTCCGACTTTTTAACATTTTTACCTAAAATTTATATGTATTTTGCTAAAAAGCTTATAAACTTAGTTAACTAAATACAGGGTGTTTGGTTCATGGATGCGGATACTTGCTGGTCCCCTAGAGGACCCTGAAACATGAAAAAAAGTCTTCTACGGCTTGGTCGAATTCTCAACCTAAACCGAGTTAAGTAGAATTTACTGTTTTGAGGAGTTTCTACACTAAAATCGATTTATCTCATGATTGTGATCACGAAAAGCTTCGCTTCTGATTTCATGCGAAAGCTGACGATAAAAAATGATTTTTGAAATTTTTTAAACTTTACTTAAGTCTGCCTACAGAGCCTTTACATTTTTTTCTTGCCCTGGTGTTGTTAGTTTTTTGCATTTATTTTGCGTAAATGGCAGGTAAATGGTTTGTTTTATGTATCAAAACGATGCTCCTAGATCCCCTCTACAAATCTCTCTAAATAACCATTTCCCAATTTCTTTTCCTAAAGCCGCTATTTTAATTTTATTGGTGAAAAAAAATCGAAGCCAGAAAACTAGACATGGTATCTTAATAAATCAAACCGACGCCTGTCAGAGCATCGCGCAAAGCATACTTGATCGACGCGCGCGCGGCCGCATGTTTGCTGGAAGGAGGGTGACAGTAAGAAAACAAACCACGTGTGCCCATTGCATTGTGGAAAAAAGTTCGTTTCAGAATTGTTACAATACCGGAGGTATTTTGTCTCGCGTTCTTTTTGCAAACGGTAAAAACAAAAGTTAAGGGACGGCTATTTAAGGGAAAGAAGGTGCTAGTTTTTAAAATGAGTAAAAATGCAATAAGTGTGGCATAGGGTCTCGTTGAAGGATTTCCACTGTTGTTCAGTGTGCGGATCGTTTGACCCACACAGGCGGTACAACAATAAATAATTAAGCTGATTAAATCAAACATTTAAAACAAGCCCATTGACAATGCAAGTAAAAGTTTAGTTAGCAGTTCTACTTTCTTTACATTACAAAAAGGATAAGTTGAATTGTTTAAATCCAAGATGTATCTTAGTTATTTCTTGCGTAGATAGGACAATAGCATACATTTCTATCAAGCACCAAATGTTGGCATATCAACAACCTTTTGTTTAATTTCAACTTTTGAAAAGCATTTTTTATTGAATAGCTCTTTCAAGACCTAATTTAGAATGTGATCATAATTTGATAAAAATGTAAAATCAACCAATTTAATAGAAAGTGTTTCTTTCCTCTGTGCTTTAATCATTACATGTTGAAAATCGTTTTATGATAGATTTTTGATTATTAACGTGAATTGATATTTTTCAATCATTTTCAAACATTGCAATTGGTTTTAAAGTAAATAAAAAAATGCACACTTAGAATAACAAAACTTCTTAAGAAAACTTAAAAACTTTTGCATGAATAAACACAGATTTAGTCATTTAAGGAAGTGCTTACTTATTTTATTTATTTAAGAAAGTGATTAATTAATTGATTTATTTAAGATAACCTACCATGCTATGCATTAATTCTTATCGAAATAAAAATTCTTTCCTAAAATCATTTGCCATCCAAGAAATGGATTTGAAATGTTTTTGGTAAATAAAAATAATTATTCCTCGGTTTCCTTGTAGGGGAACGAACTCCATTCAAGAATATCGGAGCAGACATTCACAAAAAAAAAAACAACTACCGTCATCAGGGGTGAAAAAAAGAACTCTCCAAGCGAATAACGAAAAAAAAACCGAACATTTCAAACATGATTTTTAAGATTTTTGAAATACCCTTTAAAGAAATTACTTATAATTTTGAAAAAAAAATCTAAGTCAGAATACCACATTTTGGTATGGTATGTTTTTACAGAATTTTATCAATTTCTTCTGAAACTATGAAAAAATTTTGATCAATTTTGACAAAGTCAAAAAAGTGCGCTAAAATGATTTGATTTTTAAATTTTCATTTAACAAAAATGGAATCATTGAAATGTCTCTAAGTCGGGATAAAAAAATACTTTGATTGCACGGGACCCGTGAATTTAATTTTTGTACTTTAAAAAAAATTAAAATTTCAAATTCGAGCATCGTCATGCACACGGGATATGTCTTGCGAGTCTTCACCCCAAATTGCAGCTAATTCGGTCAATCACATCTCGAGATATTATGGCACCCGTAAATCAACTCGATGTTCAGAGAAAAACGCTCGCAAAGTTTGACAGTTCGCTTTGCGCATGGCTAAATTTTCCACTAAGGAAATTTGTATAATCGTTGCGATTTCACTTAGGTGACATAATCAAATACTTGATTAACCATTCAATTGATAGTTTCGTTGATTTTTTTGGTGATCCTGAAAATAAAAGAAACTGTCTTTTAATTTACATTTATTTTTCAATCATAGAAGTTGTAGTAAATGGAAAAACATTACTTAATCCACCTTTAGGTGGATGGTGCCTTCCTCGCTTTTATAAAGTAATTACATTCAGTCAAAATATATCTTTAACACGTTTAACAAACTAAACTTCATCACTCATTTCTTTTAATAGGGTTGTCAAACCTACAATTTATTGGGCTCGTTCGAAATGTTTTTGAGTACCTATCAAAAGATGGGTCACATGGTAGATCTGGACAACGTTTTCTTCCAAAAATACCTGAGACCTGGCCTCCAAAAAGTGTATATCTATAACTTATAACTTTTGATAGAGTTATCAGGTCTGTAGTCATTAGAGCTGGAAAGGTCTATTAAATGCTTTTCTAAAAAAGAAATAACATGACGGGTTTTCTTACAAAAACAACCCATTTACATTCCTCTGGACTATAACCTAAATCGTTTCTTAGCATAACTTTTTAAGTACTTAACAAAACATCATAATTTATAAACAGTGGCTTATGGAACCTCAGGACAGTCAAAATCGGTTCAGCCAGTCCCAAAAAAAATCGAGTTCTATTATGAGCATGAGCATGAGAGACCAGCATGATGATGAATCGAGTTCTGTTATTTTGATTAACATCGTTTGCCCAGAAATATATCATGACCTAAAAAATTACAAAAATGCACTTTGAATTTTGAAGGTCTTTCGTTCGTTAGCGAACAGTTTCATCTGTTTTACGGGAAACTTCTTTGTTTTTGAAGTTTGAACTCTCATTCATAGTTATAATACCTTTTTTGGTTTCAACAGTCGTTTTTATTGGACTTACGCCCCGTACAGCACCCGGAAAAGCTTACCCAGCTTGGCGATCGCACCCGCCGTCAACTGATTGCAGTATCCACCAAACCGGACCAAGCTGCCCCCGGAATTGTCCGTAACAGGACACCGGAACACGATCAGCAGCGCCAGTCGGGATAGTCCAAGACAAAGCGCCAACAGGACAGCTGGACCTGCCTCAACGCCGGACACACCACAATCATGTGCTGCCACATACTCTTGGTTACGTCGCACGCCCTCAGCGTAAAATATCGCAGATTCCCGACTCGCTCCGCCAGACAATCGCATCCACACTCAACCCGGATGCAGCTCAGCTACAAAAAACAGCAATGCCGGTGCCTGCTAAACCGCTCCAAAGACTTCAGCCCAACTGTCCAGCCAGCAGGCGTGCATGACTAACCGTTGCAGGTGCTGCATCTCTGCCCTAGTAGTCCTACAGCCGGACCCAATCGTGGATGTCGTTCAGGCTGACGTGCTTAAGCCGCGTGTTGGCCAACCGGCCAAAGTCGATCCGGCTGAACGAGGGCATCCTCCTATTGTTGGTCTAACCGTAACGGACAGGGACGTCGAGATTTGGCACACCTCCTCCCTAGTCAGCACCACATCCGACGACCCAATTTCCACAATATCCAATTGAATCTGCGTTAACTGGACCACCATCCAGGACTCGCACTGGTTCTGGAGCAGCGAGTCTGGAGTCATCGAAAGACCACCTGAGATCACCTCTTTCCCCGGCTTGTTCAAGTTCAGATGCAGCTGGCGTAGGTTCTTCTTCTCCATCAGCACTGGAAGTTCGTCCATCGGCCAACTTGGGCTCCGACCTGGCCCTGTAGTGGTGCTTTCTGGCCAACGCAATGTTCAACAGACAAATCTTGTAATTGCCGGCCTGTAACAAACAAGTCATTTTAGGTAATATTCTTCTGAATCTCAAAAAAAAAACTTCATACCATCTAGCGATCTCCAGCTTTTCTGAACCCGGTCCTGCTCGCAAATGCAATCGTTGTACTTGTCCAGCTTCCTGTCCTCACAAAAAAAAAGTTTCTTCCTGGCGAGCCGCCGCCGCCGCCTTAACATAACTTTTTCACCCGTTCTGGAACTCCAACGCGGGGACCGTTCACCAGCGCTTAGCACTACTGATGGACAGCCACCGGATTTGGCTTGAGAATCGCGAGAATACCGTTCAAATAGGTTCAAATCGTTGAAATGCCTCCTCAGGAGGAAGGATTGCAGCACAACAAAACCGAAACGAAACAACTTGCGACTTGACGTTTCTCGCACACAAGGATGCCAGATATATTGAACCAAATGTTTAGTACAGACTTTTGAAATTTATTATTTTGAAATGAGTAATAAGTGTCATTAATATATTGTTATTTTTTTTAATTCCAGCTGAATTGTTATTAAACTATAATAAAAAACATTACTTAATCCACCTTTAGGTGGATGGTGCCTTCCTCGCTTTTATAAAGTAATTACATTCAGTCAAAATATATCTTTAACACGTTTAACAAACTAAACTTCATCACTCATTTCTTTTAATAGGGTTGTCAAACCTACAATTTATTGGGCTCGTTCGAAATGTTTTTGAGTACCTATCAAAAGATGGGTCACATGGTAGATCTGGACAACGTTTTCTTCCAAAAATACCTGAGACCTGGCCTCCAAAAAGTGTATATCTATAACTTATAACTTTTGATAGAGTTATCAGGTCTGTAGTCATTAGAGCTGGAAAGGTCTATTAAATGCTTTTCTAAAAAAGAAATAACATGACGGGTTTTCTTACAAAAACAACCCATTTACATTCCTCTGGACTATAACCTAAATCGTTTCTTAGCATAACTTTTTAAGTACTTAACAAAACATCATAATTTATAAACAGTGGCTTATGGAACCTCAGGACAGTCAAAATCGGTTCAGCCAGTCCCAAAAAAAATCGAGTTCTATTATGAGCATGAGCATGAGAGACCAGCATGATGATGAATCGAGTTCTGTTATTTTGATTAACATCGTTTGCCCAGAAATATATCATGACCTAAAAAATTACAAAAATGCACTTTGAATTTTGAAGGTCTTTCGTTCGTTAGCGAACAGTTTCATCTGTTTTACGGGAAACTTCTTTGTTTTTGAAGTTTGAACTCTCATTCATAGTTATAATACCTTTTTTGGTTTCAACAGTCGTTTTTATTGGACTTACGCCCCGTACAGCACCCGGAAAAGCTTACCCAGCTTGGCGATCGCACCCGCCGTCAACTGATTGCAGTATCCACCAAACCGGACCAAGCTGCCCCCGGAATTGTCCGTAACAGGACACCGGAACACGATCAGCAGCGCCAGTCGGGATAGTCCAAGACAAAGCGCCAACAGGACAGCTGGACCTGCCTCAACGCCGGACACACCACAATCATGTGCTGCCACATACTCTTGGTTACGTCGCACGCCCTCAGCGTAAAATATCGCAGATTCCCGACTCGCTCCGCCAGACAATCGCATCCACACTCAACCCGGATGCAGCTCAGCTACAAAAAACAGCAATGCCGGTGCCTGCTAAACCGCTCCAAAGACTTCAGCCCAACTGTCCAGCCAGCAGGCGTGCATGACTAACCGTTGCAGGTGCTGCATCTCTGCCCTAGTAGTCCTACAGCCGGACCCAATCGTGGATGTCGTTCAGGCTGACGTGCTTAAGCCGCGTGTTGGCCAACCGGCCAAAGTCGATCCGGCTGAACGAGGGCATCCTCCTATTGTTGGTCTAACCGTAACGGACAGGGACGTCGAGATTTGGCACACCTCCTCCCTAGTCAGCACCACATCCGACGACCCAATTTCCACAATATCCAATTGAATCTGCGTTAACTGGACCACCATCCAGGACTCGCACTGGTTCTGGAGCAGCGAGTCTGGAGTCATCGAAAGACCACCTGAGATCACCTCTTTCCCCGGCTTGTTCAAGTTCAGATGCAGCTGGCGTAGGTTCTTCTTCTCCATCAGCACTGGAAGTTCGTCCATCGGCCAACTTGGGCTCCGACCTGGCCCTGTAGTGGTGCTTTCTGGCCAACGCAATGTTCAACAGACAAATCTTGTAATTGCCGGCCTGTAACAAACAAGTCATTTTAGGTAATATTCTTCTGAATCTCAAAAAAAAAACTTCATACCATCTAGCGATCTCCAGCTTTTCTGAACCCGGTCCTGCTCGCAAATGCAATCGTTGTACTTGTCCAGCTTCCTGTCCTCACAAAAAAAAAGTTTCTTCCTGGCGAGCCGCCGCCGCCGCCTTAACATAACTTTTTCACCCGTTCTGGAACTCCAACGCGGGGACCGTTCACCAGCGCTTAGCACTACTGATGGACAGCCACCGGATTTGGCTTGAGAATCGCGAGAATACCGTTCAAATAGGTTCAAATCGTTGAAATGCCTCCTCAGGAGGAAGGATTGCAGCACAACAAAACCGAAACGAAACAACTTGCGACTTGACGTTTCTCGCACACAAGGATGCCAGATATATTGAACCAAATGTTTAGTACAGACTTTTGAAATTTATTATTTTGAAATGAGTAATAAGTGTCATTAATATATTGTTATTTTTTTTAATTCCAGCTGAATTGTTATTAAACTATAATAAAAAATGCTCCAAAATTATTAGTTTGCATTTAAAGTTAGTAAAAATCTATAAAGGTGCAACAAATATACTTGCCAATTACAGACTTTTACATAAGAAAATACAGATCTCTCATATAGAAAAAATTACAACGCTGTATTCGCTCGTCGACCCGCAACAGCAGACCCGGCCATTTGAGGTTATGTTGAAAATCACCCTTTTTAGCATCTACAAAAAAACTATTTTATGGCATAACTTTAAAATTACTTTACTAAACAAAATAAAATTTAATAGGCTCTTAGGGGACCCCAAAACGAACAGAATACGGCGGATCTGGTCAAAATAGGTTCAGCCAGTGACCAGATATTCCAGTGACATTGATTCGGTACACATGTCTACATACAGCCAAACACACAGACATTTGCTCAGCTGATGATTCTGAGTCGATATGTACAAATGAAGGTAGGTCTAGGAGGTCTAACTAAAAAGTTCATTTTTCGAGTGATTTTATAGCCTTTCCTCAGTAAGGTGAGGAAGGCAAAATGCTCCAAAATTATTAGTTTGCATTTAAAGTTAGTAAAAATCTATAAAGGTGCAACAAATATACTTGCCAATTACAGACTTTTACATAAGAAAATACAGATCTCTCATATAGAAAAAATTACAACGCTGTATTCGCTCGTCGACCCGCAACAGCAGACCCGGCCATTTGAGGTTATGTTGAAAATCACCCTTTTTAGCATCTACAAAAAAACTATTTTATGGCATAACTTTAAAATTACTTTACTAAACAAAATAAAATTTAATAGGCTCTTAGGGGACCCCAAAACGAACAGAATACGGCGGATCTGGTCAAAATAGGTTCAGCCAGTGACCAGATATTCCAGTGACATTGATTCGGTACACATGTCTACATACAGCCAAACACACAGACATTTGCTCAGCTGATGATTCTGAGTCGATATGTACAAATGAAGGTAGGTCTAGGAGGTCTAACTAAAAAGTTCATTTTTCGAGTGATTTTATAGCCTTTCCTCAGTAAGGTGAGGAAGGCAAAACGGAAATGGCATCACAATGCACCACATGCAACAGCAAAATCTACCCACCTGATGATTCCATGTTGTTCTTAGTGATATTCTTCACCCCATAAAATACATTTGTCATTGATGAACGGCTTATCCTTGAAGCTCATGAAGCATCTGAAAAATAAATGTTATTAAAACTAAACTGAATTCAAGTTCATGAAAAATGTAGCTCAGATTCGTGATACCTAAAATAATTAAATGATTAAATGATTAAATGATTAAATGATTAAATGATTAAATGATTAAATGATTAAATGATTAAATGATTAAATGATTAAATGATTAAGTGATTGAATGATTAAATGATTGAATGATTAAATGATTAAATGATTAAATGATAAAATTATTAAATTATTAAATTATTAAATTATTAAATTATTAAATTATTAAATTATTAAATTATTAAATTATTAAATTATTAAATTACTAAATTATTAAATTATTAAATTATTAAATCATTAAATTATTAAATTTATAAATTATTAAATTATTAAATTATTAAATTATTAAATTATAAAATTAATAAATTATTAAATTATTAAATTATTAAATTATTAAATTATTAAATTATTAAATTATTAAATTATTAAATTATTAAATTATTAAATTATTAAATTATTAAATTATTAAATTATTAAATTATTAAATTATTAAATTATTAAATTATTAAATTATTAAATTATTAAATTATTAAATTATTAAATTATTAAATTATTAAATTATTAAATTATTAAATTATTAAATTATTAAATTATTAAATTATTAAATTATTAAATTATTAAATTATTAAATTATTAAATTATTAAATTATTAAATTAATAAATTGTTAAATTATCAAATTATTTGTTAGAAATTGCTGAAAATTACATCTTGTCGTTCTTTAATGTTTCGAGTTGTATTTAGTTATTTCAACTTAGTATAACAAATTTTAGCTTCACTTAAATTTGAGTTTTTTTAGTTTTTAGTTTATTTTTTATTTTTAATTTTATTATTTCAAAAAGAAGTTAATAAATTAAAAAAAATAATGCACCAATGTCCTTTAAGTTTGTATGAAATAAAACGTCAAAATGTACAATGGAAACAAAGTTTTTCCATATTTAGGAAGGGAATAAGAATTTTTGAGTGTTAACAAAATAAATAATTAGTTCTACCATTTACCGAATCGTCATGTTTGTACTTTCTTGAGACGCGTCTGCTGTAAAAAGTTAGGACGTGTCACAAGATAGCACACAAGCGACGAAATGTTTAAATTAGAATTACTGAAACTCCCAGAATATGCAAATAAGCTATCAATTTTTTTAAATTTATTATTTACCACCTCATTTTATGTTTTTTCCATTTCCAAAAAAATACACGAAGGAGTCTATTGTGGTCTCTGTTGCAAGAACTGACGATCATTGGATTCGTAACCGCCAATCAAAGACTCCAAGGCTTTGGTTTGGTTTGGTGTGTTATGTATACTTATTCCAGCGAGACAACTTGTACACCTGGACGGATTTTTTTTTTCTTCGTGTGGGATAAGCTATCGACCGTACAACAACTGAGGCCGAGACCGACGTTTTACTTCCCCATTCGATAAAAGGAGTGATGACACATTTCTCGTCTCAAGAAATTCGGGTGGGATCGGGGACAGTGATCGGACCGAGACCGACTGGGTGTGTGGCAAAACCTTGTTTGCAACTACACTGTAATTTCTTTGTTTTGGCAACTTTTGACTACCGAAGAATATGATTCAATCTATTCAATAAACAATTCAACATTTCCATTTTGTATTCAAGCATCACACAAACAGATTTCGCTAAACGTAATTTTCAATTACCGGCCCTATTCCGCGGAGGCAAGAGCGACCAAAAAAGTTGGAATGATGATTTTGATCGCGTGAAGTACTTTCTTCATGGATGACATCCTTCAGCATAGCGGCGATGGCTTTTCAAAGTTCTTCTTTAGTTTGCAATAAAATGCAATTTTAAGCTTCGTTATCCTTGGTCGAATTTCCATATGCACGTGGTTTGTTTTCTTACTGTCACCCTCCTTCCAGCAAACATGCGGCCGCGCGCGCGTCGATCAAGTATGCTTTGCGCGATGCTCTGACAGGCGTCGGTTTGATTTATTAAGATACCATGTCTAGTTTTCTGGCTTCGATTTTTTTTCACCAATAAAATTAAAATAGCGGCTTTAGGAAAAGAAATTGGGAAATGGTTATTTAGAGAGATTTGTAGAGGGGATCTAGGAGCATCGTTTTGATACATAAAACAAACCATTTACCTGCCATTTACGCAAAATAAATGCAAAAAACTAACAACACCAGGGCAAGAAAAAAATGTAAAGGCTCTGTAGGCAGACTTAAGTAAAGTTTAAAAAATTTCAAAAATCATTTTTTATCGTCAGCTTTCGCATGAAATCAGAAGCGAAGCTTTTCGTGATCACAATCATGAGATAAATCGATTTTAGTGTAGAAACTCCTCAAAACAGTAAATTCTACTTAACTCGGTTTAGGTTGAGAATTCGACCATGCCGTAGAAGACTTTTTTTCATTTTTCGGGGTCCTCTAGGGGACCAGCAAGTATCCGCATCCATGAACCAAACACCCTGTATAAACATTGATTTTTTTTCTTAAAAACTATATCAGCTACTTTAGTGATGGTACATTCAACGTACAAATACACACAAATAAAGTTTGAACATCTTAATTATGATTTTAACAAGAAAAACTATGACTATCAAAGTCACCCCGGAATTAAAACTAAGAATTTTTAACGTAACTATTTTTCTAAACATTATTGAAAAAACTTTTTTTCCGAAATAGTGCTAGACTTTGTGTGGCCTACCCCAGTACATGTTTTAAAAATAATAATGTTGAGAAAAACATTACCTGTTGGAAAATATTCTAAAAACAAATTGAAATCCTATCAAAGTCACCCCGGTTTACGGTATATAGATGAATCAAAGCAATTTGAAAATAAGCACAGATTTAAATTCATGTGAAAATTCTCTTGAGCAGCACTGTGTCATAATTTAGACTACATTTTCATCCTTCAATTTAAAATAACGAAAGAATCAAATGCACAGTTGACCGTTAATTCCGGCACGAATAAAAAAAACGTCGAAACCTTTACTGGACCAGCTCCAAAAATGCCATTCTGGGGTTGATTTCCGGTCAATTTGCAAGCTAATTGCATTTTGGATCCACGTTGGTTCCACAAAGTGAACTTCAAGCTCTGTGAACGACAACCGGAGCAGTTAAATACAAGAAGCCTAAACAAAAAGAAGGTGAAAACATCAACACTCCACTCACCACACGTGAGTCACTCACGGAGTTTTCCACCCGCTCTAGCTTTCTGTATGAGTGAGTTCCCCCGATCGTAGTGTGCGTGCAAGGAAAATCTGCCCCAAAGGATAACAAGTGAGTGCCCTTCTGTTGTTGTTTGTCCACGACGACAGCGACACAGCGACTGTCAGTCAGTTTTCGTTTCGAAAGTTTTAGGCTCTGATTTTTTCGGTTCCCGTGTCGCTCTGTTAATTGAAATTTTATTAACGAGAAGCGGAAATTTCGTCCTGTTTCCTTTCCGGTTTGAAAGGGGGCTGCTGCACGGGACGAAGGTGGACGACGTGTGCGCGAGGGAGTGCGAGTTTGTGTGTTTGGCACGTGAATACCGAGTGAAAATTTTCCTCGGCAAAGTGTCGAGTGGTTTTCCATTTGAGTGAGAAAAAAGGATTAGGAAAATCTTTGGTGAAGAAGAACGCCAGCATCGCCAGCTATCGATTCAACAGATTTGTTGATTAGGAGTCCTGTCCTGCACGCTAGATTATGTAATATTCTAAACAGTAATGTAAGTACTCCGAGCTAAACCCAAGCACACAGATTCTTGGCAGAAGTCAATGACTTTTCCCGAAGTGAGTTTACAGGACTGATCGAAACAGCCACAACAACAACAACAAAAAAGAACGCACCAATAGTTGTACGACTTCTTTGTTTGGGACTCCGGGCAATGTCTGCCAGGGGCAGCCTCCCACGCCTCCACCCCTTCTTTACTGAAGCCCTCGATGGCATGTCCCACATCAACCCACAACATAATGTGGGTGGTTGAGGTGAACAAAAAAAAACAAAAAAAATAGCATAGAAAGCATTATGATGGTGAAAATCGATTTTCGCGCTCACCTCCGTTTCGGTCGAGTGCGGGTCACAGCAGCGGCAGCGACAGCCATAACATCATTCCGACACCCCCGCAATATGTTCCTCCCCCTCTTCTCTTGAAAGGGAAGAGATGTTGGTATAGGCGGGATGATAACATCCTTTTTTTTGGATGGTAAATAACGAGTGGAAAGGATATTGGATGCGTTATTACAGAATATTTTGTAGACAAATAAACCCGTATTTTATATTTGTTTTCATCGTTTGCTCATGCAATGATCAGTTTTTGAACTAAAATTACACAACAACAGAAAAAGCAGTTTTTTGCAGTTTCGATTCCAGTTATATTTTTTAAACATGGCTATCAATTTTGAAGCCATGATTTGCATTTTATCAAAACAAATACAAATCTATTTAACCCCGCGCAACAGTTGGTCCGTTGCCATTTGCACATATTGCACATTTGTCTATTTGTTCGGAGCCAATTTCGCTGTCGATTCCAGTCATTCGTGCGGGCAATCAAACAAGTTAATATTTTCCCGATGAGGAGAGGAAGGAGGGGGGGTGGGGGTAAGACAGTGATGCCGACTTTCCGGCGGCATGGGCGGGGGATGCCAGTCTACAAAATCATATGGTTTAGTAATGGTGTGGCCTAGCTAGAATAATATGTTTTCGAGATTTAACTTGATTTTGATTTGGATGGTTTGAAATGGAAAATAAAACTAGGAGTAGGGAAGTTTCTGTCCCGCCCGTGTGGATCAATCGGACCGCGCAATGGACTCACAATCCAGAGGTCGCCGGTTCGAATCCCGCGGCGGGCGCTCTAAAATTCTTTGTGTAAATATGGGTATTCGGCGCCGTCACTCCGTGCCATACTTTCATACACTTAGGAGCCCAGGGCGGCGAAGTCCTTGTAGATAAAAAGGAAGACACTAGTGGTTGGTACTAGCAATGGTGGCCGACAGCTATAAAGTCAACTTCGTTTTCGTAGGGAAGTTTGACCATTAATGGACGCTAGGGTGCCTAGAATATAAGAAAATGTTACAAATTTTGCTAAACAAGCTGAATTTTATTCATCTTTTAGGTTAAATATGTAAAAAAAATGATATAAAATTTTCCTTGAAACACTAATACAATAAAATGTAAATTATTAAAAATACATTGATTGTTTATTTCATTCACGTTTATTTTTCCACTTTTATTGAAAAGTGACTTTTAAGGGTTCACTCTGTTACGTTACACCAAATTTGTATTTTTCAGAATTTGTTTACATCAAATTACAATGTTTTCAAATCTGAACTGAGTATCAAAAAAAAAAACTTGAATGTGTGAATTTGATACAAGTATTATTTTTAATATATCAATTAATATACGCTAGCACTAGTTTCAAACAGAGCCTTTTAGATCGTTTTTAATTCCAAAATCTTATTTTCCATAAAGCTTTTTTTTATCAGAACGTTCTAAAAATCTTTTTCCTTTTTTTATCAAAAATTAAATTTAAAACCAGGGTGAAAAAAAAACAAAGATTAACAAAATATTCAAACACTCTTCGGTGTTTGCGCCCCATTCTTTAAAAAAAAAAAGCTCGTGTTAATTAAAGAAGTGCAATTCTTCAAAGAATCAGCAATTTCTTTGATTTTTTTTATTGGCACGATTTTTATCGGTTTTTGACCTTTTTAAAAACTTGTAGGTATTAATGTTAGGACTCTTGAAAAAGAACTAGTTATCTTAAAAATAACCGTTTATTAATTTTCACCTGTAATTATAATTGCGCAATAAAATCATTTATGATGTTCAAAATCTTATCTTAGAAATAGGTCATGCAAAGGCTTATGAATTGAACTCAGTTGAAAGGTTCTTTAAATCTCTGTATTGCATATGTCACATCCTGAGGCAGAACTGTTAAATACTAATGAAACACAAATTGAATTGAATTATTGTTGTTTTTAATTACTAAAAATGTAATCTTTTGAGTTAAAAAAAACACGATGTTAAATTTTCATTAAGCAGTGCAAATCGTAATTTTATGAAAACGTCAAACCCATTTTTTAAAATTAATTTTCAGATGAGGAATCAAATTTAAAATCAATCAAAATTTCACTATTCTTTTCATGTTGTATCGACTCAAAAATAATTGTTTCTATAAAAAATCTTTTTGCAATTCCGTCGTGAAACTACTTACTTTTCCTGTCATTCTTGAACGACGAAATTGCCTACTTTTCTGTACCAGAAATAACAGAATCGAATAGCAACACTTTACAAAATAAATGAAGAAAAGTTCTGCTTTTCAGCACTGAAATGGGTGCTGAAAAGTTGAACTTTTCAGCACTTGTTTCGAAAAGTAACACTTTTCAACATTTTTTTAATTTAAACGATTTATTGACAAAATACATGAAAATTTGACATAAAATTTCACTCAATGGGTGTTTTTTTGGAATTGCAAAAAATGTTGTATGGAACTCGTTGCAAAACTTGATTTTTTCAGCACTCTTCGTATTTATCCTCGTTGGATAAATGTACGACTCGTGCTGAAAAAATCCTCTTTTTGCAACTTGTTGCTTAAACTACTATTTTAGACAGTAGAAGCTCTAGCATTAAAGCTCTAAATATATTTTTGAAAGCGTTATTTTAACTGGAAAGAAAAGAAAATTTAACTAATGTTTTATTTTTCGCCATTGAAATAAAAATCCGGGACACGTAACGAAGTTGACTTTATAGCTGTCGGCCACCATTTCTAGTACCAACCACTAGTGTCTTCCTTTTTATCTACAAGGACTTCGCCGCCCTGGGCTCCTAAGTGTACGAGAGTATGGCACGGAGCGACGGCGTCGAATACCCATATTTACACAAAGAATTTTAGAGCGCCCGCCGCGGGATTCGAACCGGCGACCTCTGGATTGGAGTCTAGTGCGCAGTTTGATTGATCCAAACGGGCGGGACAACGTTTTTATATTTATTTCGTATTCGACTAGAATTACAAAAAATATTCAAATCGATGGATTTAAAAAAAAGTTTTTTTTCTTAACCATTTAGAAAGAAATAGATAAAAATTAAAAGAAAATATTTGCATACAAACCGTTCTTTTCTTAATTTTCGTAATTGGTTTCTAAATTTTGATATGCAAAATTTGGTGGGAAAACTGCCAGTTCTGTGGAATTTTATTTTGAAAATTTTGAAAACAATTTTGCGAAGGCTAAAAATATTATAGATTACTCAACAGAAAAAATATCCAATACCTAGTAGCTTGAATCTATTACACAGTTTCAAGTGAAATAATACTCTCGTAGAGAAAGAAAGATATTGATATTGCATTCATTTGACTAAAGGTTGTCCGATTTTTTTCCGAACATTTTCCTGATTTGTCGTGGAGGACGGGGGATACCTGAATATGCCGAAATTTAAGTAACGTAATATTTGAACGAACCCTCAGCTTTATGGACCACATATCTTCAAAAGAGGTATAATTTGCCGATGAAAATATTTTGAATAGTTGAATTTTGTTTTAAAATTAAGGTTTCAAATTTGGAATTCATTCATTTATTTATTTTCATTTTTTATTTTCTTTGTGGTTTTTTTTTAAAGTTTACATTCCCTAGAGCAATACTGCATCTATAACTCAAAAGTGGTGAACATGTATTTGATATATTTATGTGAAAACTAGCAACATGTGCTTTATTTACAAACCGGTTTGAGACCAATCAGACTTTTTGTTAATTTATTAACCCTTTTCAGACATAAAAAAATTGCATGTTTTTTTTTTTCAAGCCGGTCGCAGTAAACTTTATAAAAACGATGTCCGGATCTATCTTGAGACATATCGTTGGAAAGGTTATTGAAAAACCTTTACAATGAGTCTGGTCACCTTATCTCAAGTTATGGCAATTTAGTTCATATTGATGTTCTATTGCGAATCACGATAGAACTTTTTTTTAAATTGGTAATCGATTCCATCACCCAAGGTATTTGAAATACTTTTGAAATGAGCAAGAAACGTTGCACAGTGGGAAAAAAGGGCCCAAAAAATTACCGCAACATGATTTCGCGCAAACCATCGATTGCTATACACCAAAAGCTTCGTTTTTGCACCAGGAACAATAATCCGATGAAAAATCGCACTGCACGGACTGGTGGCCGGAGTACAGGCCACCGGAAGATCCGGATTTTTAGAAAAAGTATCAGACTTATCCAGTTGTGAACAGATACGCTTTCTTCTACCATGAATAGTCATGCAAAACAATCTTAGAATAATATTAAATACCATAGGACTCATCGGAACCGGTTCCACGGATCTCCGGTGGCCACATCCGGAACCGTAGTGGGAAACTGCATAAACTAGTCGTGCGACGTATCAAACGTCCTGATTTTGGATGGAGAGTATTTTTAAGATGTATTTTTGCCTCCTTGACCGGTTCCCAAGTTCTCCGGTGGCCACATCCAGAGATCATAATTGGCAAATTCCTGAAACCACTCTTGCGACATATCAAACTTCATGTTTTTAAAAGGGGAGTGTATATCTCATGTCCCCATCCAAAATCAGGAAGTTTGATACGTCGCACGACTAGTTTATACTGTTACCCACTATGGTTCGGATGTGGCCACCGGAGATCCGTGGAACCGGTTCCGATGAGTCCTATGGTATTTAATATTATTCTAAGATTGTTTTGCATGACTATTCATGGTAGAAGAAAGCGTATCTGTTCACAACTGGATAAGTCTGATACTTTTTCTAAAAATCCGGATCTTCCGGTGGCCTGTACTCCGGCCACCAGTCCGTGCAGTGCGATTTTTCATCGGATTATTGTTCCTGGTGCAAAAACGAAGCTTTTGGTGTATAGCAATCGATGGTTTGCGCGAAATCATGTTGCGGTAATTTTTTGGGCCCTTTTTTCCCACTGTGCGTTGGTTGAACCCGGACCCCGGAATTCTGATGATCATAGGGTCCACATATTATAAGACACAGAGTTTATTGTTTTTCTAGAAATAAAACGATACCAAGCAATCCGCCGATATCAGAAATGAATTTTAGTTGAAAATTAGTTTTTTTTAATGTGTCACCCCGTTTTCTATCAAAATTATCTTGATTTAAGCATTTGAAAGATTGCAGCAAAACATTTTACAAAACTAACGTACGACATGAACCTATTTCAAAATGTATATAGTTCAAAGTTCGAATAATTTTTCATTTTCCGGAACTTGTTTGGTTGTAATGTTGTTCCAATACAACTTCCAAGGTTTCTTGAATTTTAGGTTTTTTTTTTAATTTTTTATTAATAAAATCAGTTTCTTGGGCACACTATGCTATTTTTTTGTTATTGCAAACAAACCTGCTTTTCTTAACATTTGGATTGTATAAATAATGTATAATCTATGTCCTAAAGTTTCATAATATCGATATGTCTCCAATCTCTTCATTCACTAGCCTTCCATAATCGTATGAATCTTTATCAGATTATACATCCCATTGACTGCCAAATGTCATTCGCCTTCAAAGACGATTTTCAATCGCCAACAAATTCATTTTGGTTGATTTGACATCACAGGAAAGCTAAATGAAAGAGGAAATTCTTGGAATTGTTTACTGACTTTACTGGAATTGTACGGCTCCCTCTCGTCTCCAACCAGGACGACGATGCAATTGGGTGGCGATGCAATAGAAAAGTAAATCTTGACAATGCAAAAATTTCCGAAAAGAAAAACAAATGAATTCTACTCTCTAAAGACTCTAAAGAGTCCACACGCAAACTGCTCCGCATGCATGCTGCTGCCACCACCAGGGAGGAAGAGCCGAGAAACAATTCAACCGGAAATGCTGCATGCAAATGGTTGATATCCGCCGCACTTGTGGTGCCTCCATATCCCTACCTATCCAGTTTTATGTTTTCATTTTTCCAGACCAGACCTGGTTGTTATCGTTGTGGGAAAAAAGCGGGTCGCAAATTCTGATTTGCTTGTCTTCCGTGTTGGTCTGTTTTTCACCGGTTGGACACAGTTGAAACTTTTTGGAAAAAATATTTTATTACGGAAAAATCTTGTGTAAAAATAAATTGAAAATTAGATAAATTTAAAGCAATTTTTTCAATCTTGTTTTTTTTAACATTATTTTGTTTATTGTGTAAAAGTAAACCAAGAAGGTTCCCCTGGGTACTATGACAGTGCCAACATCGTTTGCAATGGTCAATCAAGGTGGTTACCGTACTTGAGCGAATAAATAACGTTGAAAGCTTGATTTTCACCTATTCGCTGATTTTTATCTTCAAAAACTTAAAACTTTGATCCAAATGTTGTTACATTGTGTCGCGAATAAGTAAAAGATAAATTAACAACAAAATCCCAAAAGGCTGCATGTGGAAAATTGCTCCCATGTTTGCAAAAGAACATCTCCTTGCGATCGCCGTGGGGAATAATTTTCCAAGTAGGACGCAGACCCCCCATCCTCCGCATGGACATGGCCGTCGCAAGCTCCTGGATTCAGACGTGTGTCTTTGTACTGTATCTCGGCATGTGTTTTTTTTTGGGTTGTACATAATTTTTGCTGGCAATTTTCACATGTTACGTGGCATTTTCATGCTATATGCCGCAGGTAATTAATTCTCACATATTTACAAAGTATTTAAATTAGTATATTTTGAATGTGATTCTGAGAATTTTGAGTTTATTAGTTTATTACAAATTCATGTAAATTTAACTCTGAGTTGAGATGAGCAATTATCTACGCTTTAGCAAATCTGTTGCATTTTTTCATCAATTTCTTTTTCCTTTTCGTTCCGATTGGAACACATTCTATCACCAAATAATTTATTTGATTTTTAATTTTTATCTAATAAGATTTTTTTTCTCGTGTTTATGAGGTTATTTTGAGCAAATTATTTTTACAGTTTCCAAACAATATATTTTGCCTCTTTGGTCTCTTTAAATATTTTTTTAAGTATTTTTTCGGTTTTTAAGTGAATAGTTTTTTCCGTTTTCGCAAATCGATCTTGGTATTTTTCGATTTAAATGGAATTTCGTCTTCGTATTCGATATGCAAAAAGAATTATTTTGTGGACAAATGGACATTTTTTAAAAAATGTTTTTTTTAACTGACGTGAATTTGCAATTTAAAAAATACTTTACATTTTGTTTGATAAGTTATAGTCACGTTTGGGTAAATATGTTCGATTTATTTTCTGAAAAAAATAAATATTTAATAGCTGAGAACATTTCCTACAATTTTCTCTCTAAAATTTTGGAAATTGGACAGCTGGTTTTTCTAATATATTCTCACAAAGAATTCGAACCGATGAAAATGAGTTTTTTTTCTAAATGTCACCGTCTAGGCTTGTAATTCTCAACAGAAGATATCTCGAAAACTTTTTGTTCGATTTTCAATGTTATGAAATAAACTTTTACATTTTTTTTGGGATTTTTTCAATGAAAAATAATTACAGTTTTGCAAACAGGTATAACTTTTGAAAGGTTTACAAATAGATGTTTTTCCTCATTTCATATTTTAAACCAAATTTTTAAATTATTCTATTGAAAAGATCAGAAAATTTCACAAAATTTTCATTTTTTAACATTGAAAATCGAACCAATAGTTTTCGAGAGATTTTCAGTTGAAATTACAAGCTAATAAGGTGACACTTAGAAAAACTAATTTCATCGATTTGAATTCTTTGTGAGGATGTATCTCAAAAACTTCAGATCTCAGAGAGAAAATTGTAAATAAAATAAGCTTTTATATTTTTTTAACCGAAAAAGCCTAATAGTAGTTTATGCAACAAGTTGCAAAAAGTGGATTTTTTCAGCACGAGTCGTACATTTATCCGAGTTGGATAAATACGAAGAGTGCTGAAAAAACAAGTTTTGCAACGAGTTCCATACAACATTTTTTGCAATTCCGAAAAACACCCATTGAGTGAAATTTTAAGTCAAATTTTCATGTATTTTGTCAATAAATCGTTTAAATAAAAAAAATGTTGAAAAGTGTTACTTTTCGAAACAAGTGCTGAAAAGTTCAACTTTTCGAAACAAGTGCTGAAAAGTTCAACTTTTCAGCATTTATTTTAAAAAGTGTTGCTATTCGATTCTGTTATTTTTGGTACAGAAAAGTAGGCTATTTCGTCGTTCAAGAATGACAGGAAAAGTAAGTAGTTTCACGACGGAATTGCAAAAAAATTATTATAACTCCAAAACGGAGCTCTTTTTAAAAAAATCTATAAAAACCTTTCAAAATATTTTTTTATGATTTCGTGAAATTTAGATAACGGCATTTCGATATCTATCATAAATAACTTTTTACAAAAAATCATGTCTCTGGAACCAGATTATGCACTTCTCCGGCACAAAAAAATGTATTTCTGAGTCCAAAACATAAAAAATTGAGAATAAAAAATAACTTTTTTTGGGAAATTAAGATTTTAGTGAAAAAAGTTAAATTAAGATTTTTTTTTGGTTTGTATTTATTTTTTTTCTTCTGAATAGTTCTATTATCTACAAATTTATCGAAATAATTTCTGCTATCAAATCGCAAAAAGTATGTCCAAAGCATCTGGGACAAAACCAAAAATTATTGGATATTACTTTTGCTTTAAAAAGTAGTGAACATTAATTTAATCACAAGTTGATACCTGAAAAAAAAACATTTTAAAAAAATGGGCAAAAACACACGAACAAGTTAAATCAATGAACCCAAACCTTTCTAAAAAAAAGTTCTCCTTTACAATGCTTTTTAAATTTAGGTATAACATTGGTTTCAATTTCTTTCCAATTTTCAGATTGAATGCACGTTTTTTGTATCACGCTAGATTTTAAGTTATTTTTCGATAAAAAAATCTCCAGTCCTAATTTTTTCAAGATAATTCTAATTGTTTAACAACGTCGTTTAAAACATTCATTAATATAATATTGCTTTGCATCTAAAAAAACTACCTTTAAAAAATCGAAAAAAAAATCTCATTAAAATTTCATGCTGTTACATCAGTACTGCAATAATTTTTATATTTAAAAAAATATATTGAAGATTGTTTTCGAGCTTACTCTCATACCTTTTTTCATAAATTATAATTAACCCTCTACAACCTAACCTTGCCTTTAGACGGGCTTCGATCTAAAAAATCGCCAAAAATCAATTTTCCAACCGATTTTTGATCTTTAAAAAGCATTGGAAAGAAGAACTCCTAAAATTTTACAAAAGTTTTAGGGTTGGAAGTTTAACTTGTTTTATGTGACTTTGCCAATGTTTTTAAATTGACATGTTTTTAGGGGTCAACTTTGGCTGTGTGTTTTACTAATATTTCCTATATATTCAGTAAAAAGAAGTATGCAGTAATTTTTGTAGTGTCCCAGACTATGCTTCTACGCGTTTTTTTGCAATTTAAATGATGATGGTGCCATTCTATAGCAGAAAATGTGAAAAACATGTAAAAAATTTAAAAAGTGACTGTAAAAACGTGAAAAAAATAGATAGGCAAATTGTAATTATATTAGGTGGTAGAATAGGCCAAATACTACCAAAAACAAACAAAAACTAAGCAAGATAAATGAAAATTATAATACTTAAAATGAAACAAGAAAAACATAAAACAAGAAAAGTAAAGTTTTTCGTAGAACAAAAGTTGCTCAAAATGACCTCCTGAACACGGGAAAAATAAATATTTGCGAAAAAAAAAATTTGGGCAGTAGAGGGTTAAGCCAAAAAAAAAACCACTTGCTAAAGCAAAACAGATCGCATTATTACCTACTAAAAACGCTGTATAATTGTTCAAAGCAATAGTGTTTTTTTTTAAATAGAATTTATTTTTTCAGTGTTAACACCTAAACTCCCAAGCTCGAGAAAAAGGGGGAATTTATATGGATACTCCCCCTTTTTCTCGAGCTTGGGAGTTTAGGTGTTAATAACTACAACTTTGTCGAAGACTCTGAATCGATAATGATATTTTGGAGAGATAGCCCAGCCCAGGGATGCCAGATACACAGATTTGTCTGTGTTGTACAGACATTTGAGCTTGTACCAGACTTTTTTTTTAGGTGCACAGACTTTTTAAAAACTTCATTACAAAAATATCAACCGAAACTTATTTAGCTAGTCTTCAAATGCTTAAAAACGCAATTTCTGATGGATTTCCATGACTGTAAATTGATATATTTGAATTTTAGACAAATGAACAGACATACACAGACTTTTTTACAGATATTAAAAAAAAAATGAAGTGGCATCCCTGGCCCAGCCCTTAAATGTAGATGGAGACCAGTGATGAAATTTCTTTTTGAAGAAAAATAGAATAAAAACATTTTAAACCTATTATTTTCGGATTACATGTAACAAAAACCGCAGAATAATTTATAATCTACAAATAAAAAAACATTCATTCTCCCATTTTAAAGGGCAGTTTTCCTTCCCCCAAACATTGCCCTGGAGGATGGAGACTAAATGTTGTCCCTACATCAGTTATTACTAGCGTTTTGTTTTGGTGAGCTAAAAACGAAACCGAAAATTGAAAAAAAATAAGCTAGAGCTTGACAGATGCTGCGCGGAAAATGTAGCATTGCAACGCGGGATGTCTTGTTGGGGTTTTCCATCAAAATGAATTATTCGCGATCTGTGACAGTTTACTTCTGGCGTTTTTACTCTAGAATGATTGTTCACGGTTTTGTGTTGTTGGCAAACTGACTGTCATTATGAATTAAAAATCAGTTTTTCGTTTTGGAAATGGAATTGTTGATGCAATAACTTCTCTTCTAGTTTATCTATTATTTAAAATTGCAAAAAAAAATATAAATTGAAAATAAATTCTTGAAAATGGAAAAAAACGAAAAAATGCCAAAAGTAGAGGGTTAAATCAGCCAATATTCGACAAATCTCCGCAGCAATTTGCGCCCAGATTTATGAGGCCTAAGCTCAACCGTACACACATACTTCGCCAGATTTCATCGGAAAAGTCCCCACGTAACTCGGTGTGCGATGTCAACGATTATAACCACCCCCGCGCCCCGGCAATATTATTGGTTCTTCCATTTCTGTGCGAATACTAAATATAATCCAAAGTGGAGAAAGTCAAACCTTACTGCTTCGGCCGTCCTTGTGCCATCATTTTCCGTTATTGCATGCGGGATTTCGTGTAGGTGAAAGACGACACGATTTTTATTGAAGATTTACGTTCTTTTTTTTCGTAAATCCCTAATGATAACATTACGCCACGACGTCAGCGAGTGGAAGGTGGAAACTTCCATGGAAAATTACAAATTTTTTTTATATAATTTTATATATGTTCTACATAATTTTCAAATGAACTTAATATTTTTGAGTTTAAAAACTTTTGTATTTTTTTTGTTTAGTATAGAATCACTTTAGTGCAGGGCCGCGTGGTCCGAGAGGTAATTTTTTGTGGCCCGCAAACCCATTTTGACTGATAATGTAAAATGGCCCGTTGACCATTTGTAAAATGATTTTTTTTTCAAAATGAAGTTTTATTTTAAACTTTTTTATGCTTATCTTTTTTTATTATCATTATTTAAAAAATAAGGGTTTTTCCATTTATTGAACCTCATTTTACGACACAAATATCAAGGTTGTTAATCGACGTTAATATTTTTTGAAAATGTAGTAAGTTTAAAAGTTTAAATATGTGTGTGTGTGTGTGTGTGTGTGTGCAACCAACCAAACGGGACCACGCGGCCACTTCTTACAAATTGAGTTGTTTCCATGTATATTTTAGATCTACATTCTATACATGCAAATAACTCTCATAGGCATTTGGAAGGTGTTAGCTCTGCCGAGCTTCGGTGACCCATTTCTACGCTGGCTAGCCGAGCGCGAGGTACTTCAGCTTTATCGACAAGCCCCGCCCTGAAGAACGTTTGCACCAATCGGGTTCAAACGTTATTTAGAACTTCCGAACCCTTGTCAAATGGACAAGGACCCAGCGCGTATATAGTTGATAGTAACAGTATTCCTATTTCCATTCATAGCTCACCAAGCCGTGATGGCCTAGTGGTTAGCATTTTTGCTTACCAATCCAAAGGACGGGGGATCGAACCCCGACTCGAGCGAGTTTGATTTTTCGTTCATGTTCAGAGTTTCAAGATTTATAATTCTTATACTTTCTCGTTGGGAGCAGATGGGAATCGAACCCAGGACCATTCGCTTACAAAGCGAACACCGTGACCAGTCAGCCACGGCCGCTCCTAGTAAGTTTAAAAGTTTAAATATGTACTCAAAATTGTTCACAAAATACCGTATTTTTTGAAAATACTCAAATTTTCATAATTTGAAAAACAAACGAATTGAAATTTTGTATGCTTTTCAATTTATTAGAGTTTTTAAATACTAAAATTCACACAAATAACCGTATTTTTCAAAAATACAAAAAATTCAAAATGTTATCTTGAAAATTTCAGTATTTTTGAAATAAAAACAGTAATTTGTGAAAAATTTTATATTTTCCAAAATAAAACTCTAATAAAGTGAAAAAAAGCATACAAAATTTCGCTTCGTTTATTTTCGAAAAAATACGGTATTTTGTGAAAATTTTAGTATTTTCCAAAAACAACTCTAATAAAGCTTCGTTTTGAAAAAATATATTCTTAGTGAATGCATTAAAAAATTAACATGATATGTTTGAATTAGGTCGATTTATGATTTTTTCAAGATGAGTTCCATTATCAGCAACAAGATTATCGCCGATAGAATTATCGGAATAACCATAACCATAATTTTATAATTTTAACCTGGCTAAATACCATTTTTTCAAATACCTAATACAATAAAATCAGCAAAACTGATGGCCAACTGTCATTTTCTGCTTTCTATTATTTTTAATTTCCAAAAAAAAAAAACAGAAATTAAAAAAAACATCAAGTGATACATTAAATGTTTTGTCTTTTAAATTAAAATAACGTAATTTAATTTTTTAAATAACTAATTTTATACATTTGGCCCGCATCCAAAAACATTGAGCACCCCTGCTTTAGTGGATAGCAGACCACATATTTCTTAGAACTTTGCTGTACGGTATCCATCACCATCGTATCGAGATTGAAACGATTGCTAGAAGTTAATCCATTGCGTATAGCAGAGATTTAGAAGATATTTTTGGAACCACAAAGTTGTGTTCTGTCAGTGTCAATATTCTCAGCTTGATTATTCTTTCTCTTCTCAAACCCACTCACAAGCAAGTTACGATCTCCTGAGGACAATTCCATCCATTTTACTCTTTCCAACAATTCATTCATTTGGTGCCACCATGAACGACCGACTACGATTCAGAATTTGGGAAACCATCGAAACATCATCATCATGAAAGTGATTCCCAAAAGTGGAATCGAATTTGCTTTGGCGTGTGTGGGCGCTCTTTGCTTACCTTACCTTGCCAAGTCCGGGGGTTTCTTTTCTGGGAAGAAAAGGAACCACATTCGCCGCTCGTCGGCCCCGAAAACGTAACAGGACAAGACCGATTTCCCGGCGGGCCAGAGTTTAATAAAATATTGATCAGGCACATCTTGAGTGTGTTGTGAGGGGGTAGTAGATTTTGTGACGGCATTATTTGCTGCTGCTTTTCCAAAGAACAGACAGAATATCAAAATTGTCAGACATTTTTCCAGTGAATGAATATAGCCCCCCAAAAGAATGTGTCAATAAATGGAGTCCATGATTGATGGATTCCGAGGGTGAGGTTTTGGGACTGGCTCATCTGTTAGTTCTTCAAAAACTTGTAGCAACAGATATGCCCTTCCAGCAAAAGAGACTGGATCCATCAGATTACGGATTAGCCCCGGAAGTGGTGTGGTTTGTGTAACTTTGGAATTAGACCGTCGTCGGGATAATATTCGGCTCGGAATTCCCCCCTGAGCACGATGACGACTGCAAATGACACCCGGTGTCAGTGTTCACATTTCGCAAAAGTAAAGTGTGAATCCGAGAAGGCAATTATTTGAACTGGCACCTCTTCTCTTTGTGGTTCATCACGGTTTCCCGGGTATCAGAGGATTTTGTGTGATACATGTGAGGATGTCATATATCTCTGATAGTCCCTGTGCTAACAAAAAGAAAGTAATTTAAATTTTGATCTGTAAAATTTAAACATTCTAAATTGCAAAAAAAAACAAAATTGACCAAAATAATCAAAAAGACTAAAATGACCATAATGATCAAAATTACCAAAATGTCCAAAATGATCGTAATATTTGAAATTACCAAAATAACCAAAATGACTAAAATTTCCAAAACCACCAAAATTACCAAAATTTCCGAAACGACCAAAATGATCAAATGGCCAAAATGACCAAAATTACCAAAATGACCTAAATGACCTAAATTACCGAAATGAACAAAATGGCATAAATGACCGAATGACCTAAATGACCTAAATGACCGAAATGACTTAAATGACCGAATGGCCAAAATGATCAAAATGACCAAAAAGACCGAAACGACCAAAATTACCGAGTTGGTCAAAATTACCAATCGACGAAAATCACCAAAATGGGTGAAATGACCAAAATTACTGAAATGATCAAAATGACCGAAATTACCAAAATGACCAAAATGACCAAAATGACCAAAATGACGAAAATGATCAAAATGACCAAAATGACCTAAATGACCAAAATGACCTAAATGACCAAAATGACCTGGATGACCTAAATGACCTAAATGACCTAAATGACCAAAATGACGAAAATGACTAAAATTACCAAAATGATCTAAATGACCAAAATGACCAAAATGGCCAAAATAACCTAAATGACCTAAATGACCAAAATGACTGAAATGACAAAAATGATCAAAATTACCAAAATGACCAAAATGATCAAAATGACCAAAATGACCAAAATGACCAAAATGACCAAAATGATTTAAATGATTAAAATGACCAAAATGACCATAATTAACTAAATGACCAAAATGATCCAAAATGATCAAAATTACCAAAATGACCAAAACGACCAAAATGACCAAAATGACCAAAATTACCAAAATTACCAAAATGACCTAAAAGATCAAAATGATCAAAATGACCACAAAGACCAAAAAGATCAAAATGATCAAAATTACCAAAATGACCAAAAAGATCAAAATTATCAAAATGACCTAAATGACCTAAATGTCCAAAGTGATCAAAATGACAAAAAACTGCCAAAATGACAGGAATGACAAAAATGACACAAATTACCAGAATTACTAAAATAAACAAAATGACGAAATGCTGAAATTGACAAAAATGACAAAAATGACGAAAATGACGAAAATTACAAAACATACAAAAAATACGAAAATTATGAAAATTTTCATAAGAAAATTGACATTACAAAGAACCGAAAATTACGAAAACTAGGAAAATTACAAAATTACGAAAATTACGAAAATTAAGCAAATAA
This sequence comes from Culex pipiens pallens, assembly GCF_016801865.2. Lineage (NCBI taxonomy): Eukaryota > Metazoa > Arthropoda > Insecta > Diptera > Culicidae > Culex > Culex pipiens. The sequence goes on from NC_068939.1 coordinate 173,983,607, forward strand.
CGAAATTGACGAAAATAACGAAATTGACAAAAATAACGAAAATTACGAAAATTACGAAAATTACAAAAATTACGAAAATTTCAAAATTACAAGCATTACAAAAATTACAAAAAATGTGAAAATTGCGAAAATTGCAAAAAATACGAAAATTACGAAATTTCAGAAAATTACGAAAATTACGAAAATTACGAAAATTACAAAAATTACGAATATTACGAAAATTACAAAAATTACGAAAATTACGAAAATTACAAAAATTACAAAAATTACAAAAATTACAAAAATTACGAAAATTACGAAAATTACGAAAATTACGAAAATTACGAAAATTACGAAAATTACGAAAATTACGAAAATTACGAATATTACGAATATTACGAATATTACGAAAATTACGAAAATTACGATTATTACGAATATTACGAATATTACTAAAATTACAAAAATTACAACAATTACGAAAATTACGAAAACCACGAAAACCACGAAAATTACGAAAATTGTGTAAGGCCGTTGCAAATATTTTTTTAAGTTTATGTCCCTCGACTCTGACCAAAGTCGAAGGAGGGGGAGGGGGGGGGGCAAAAAAATAAAAAAGTATAAAAAATATAATTTACGTGCCATGGTTTCAACATTTCAATGAAAAAAGTGTTTTAAAATGCATTATATACCTGTCCAGTTGTTTTGCCATCATTAGTTCCCAAAATTTCTAAGTATTGAGGAAAATTTTATTTTTTGCGAAAAATATTTTTTTTGCTGTGCTGTACATTGGAATTTCATAAAAATTCAAAACATTTTTAAACAAGCCCAAACATGCTAAACATGATTATCAATGCAGAAAAATGCATTTTAGATTGTTTTCAGTTGATTAGACTTCTATTTTCATGGAAATTTTTTTTTTTTTTGGAAAAATATTTTTTTGCCCCCTGATTTTTTGGACCAATTTTTAAGGGCGACATAAACTTTGAAAAATATTTGCACAGCCTAAATTACGAAATTTACAAAAATTAAGAAAGTGACGAAAATGGCAAAAATGACCATCATCTAAATCTGGAGCAACATTTGAAAAGAGCGAATAAGCATTTTGACAGTTGTAACTATTTTGCAAATTCGTGACAACAGATAACTTTTCCACAAAACACGAAGTGTTAAACAATAGGTGGCCTCTCCAGATGCCTTTCTACATTGCGGGTTTTGTTAAATAATTACCTGTTGCCTCGGAACCTGGAAAATAACTGTCAAAATGCTTATGACCAAAATTACCAAAATGACGAAAATGTCCAAAAAACAGAAATTACAAAAATTACAAATTGACCAAAATTACCAAAGCGGCCAAAAATTTAAAAAAAAATCAACACTGACATAAAAAGACTAAATTACAACAAAAAACAACTACAACAATTATTTCACACTGCACAGTGTTCGGAATGGCAAAATTAAGTGGAATAAATTGATAACTCCTTTATTTGACGTCCTAGCCAAATGGTGTCTTCGGAAGAGTTGTTGTACTTGATAAGAGCTATCTTTTGAAGTTATTGACATACAGGGTGACGACCTTCCAGGGTGTCAACCAAAAACTAACTTTGTTGGATGACGTTGTAGGGCTTTGGTGTCTTCGGCAAAGTTGTAGAGGAGAAAATTTCATGAAAGTTTGTCGAAGGCGCCAAATTTGTAGCTCTTAATCTACTCGAGATATACGCCATTTTTGTAAAAATGGTCCAAAAAAGCACTTTTTTGGTGATAACTCAAAATGTAAGCATTTTAGCGGCCTACTATGTTCTGAAGAGTTGTTTATGACATAAAATTACACATCTTTGCCGAAGACAGCAAAATGTTTTGAGCCTTTATTGAGGAGTTATAACAATTTTTAAGTGATTTTGAGCCTATTTTCAAGTTGCTATGTTTTCAAAATGGCGCATTTTGGCGCAAAACCGAACAATGCACCTGAAAGTACACACTTTCAACTACATTTCCTGAAAATATCTCCGTGTCTATCGGTGTCTATTTTTAGATATCTCAATTTGAATTTGACGGTTTTTAATCAATTTATTTATAATTTTTATGCGGAATCTTATTGAAAACGTGGTAATAATCGGTAAATTGAACGGTAAATTGGTCGATTTTCATGGAAAACACATTGTTTATGCATAAAATTATGACACACATTCTTAAATTATGAATAAAAACATATTTAGCCCAAAAATAATGTAAGTTAAAATATTAAACAATTGTTCGTATTGAAAATCAAGTATTTACTTATTTATTTGGTAACTTTAGAACGTTTTTCGTATTTTTTCATAGACAATGTATTTTCCATAAAAATCGATCAATTTACCCTTCAATTTACCGATTATTACCACGTTTTCAATAAGATTCCGCTTAAAAATTATAAATAAATTGATTAAAAACCGTCAAATTCAAATTGAGATATCTAAAAATAGACACCGATAGACACGGAGATATTTTCAGGAAATGTAGTTGAATGTGTGTACTTTCAGGTGCATTGTTCGGTTTGCGCCAAAATGCGCCATTTTGAAAACATAGCAACTTGAAAATAGGCTCAAAATCACTTAAAATTGTTATAACTCCTCAATAAAGGCTCAAAACATTTTGCTGTCTTCGGCAAAGATGTGTAATTTTATGTCATAAACAACTCTTCAGAACATAGTAGGCCGCTAAAATGCTTACATTTTGAGTTATCACCAAAAAAGTGCTTTTTTGGACCATTTTTACAAAAATGGCGTATATCTCGAGTAGATTAAGAACTACAAATTTGGCGCCTTCGACAAACTTTCATGAAATTTTCTTCTCTACAACTTTGCCGAAGACACCAAAGCTCTACAACGTCATCCAACAAAGTTAGTTTTTGGTTGCACCCTGGAAGGTCGTCACCCTGTATGTCAATAACTTCAAAAGATAGCTCTTATCAAGTACAACAACTCTTCCGAAGACACCATTTGGCTAGGACGTCAAATAAAGGAATTATCAATTTATTCCACTTAATTTTGCCATTCCGAACACTGTGCACTGGCCACAAATTGCAAAAAACTAGAATCATCCCTGTTCAGTTGCGAATGTTCACTTCCTAATCCCAAATCAAACCGGGGATCGATTACAACCAGACGATCATTAACGTTTTTCCTGTCCAGCCAGCACCTTTGTGCGCGCAGCATGACTTTTAATGAGTTCCTTCTGACTTGATGGTATGTTGCAAACCCACATGAAATACAGCACCCCGTTATGACACTCCACGGGATACCATGGAGAGATGATTTTACGTCACATTTTCTCAGATCCATTCCGATTATGATTGTTATGTCATGGGGAAATTATGCTTTTGTATAGATAGTTAAAAAAGTAAAACAGTAAGAAAAAAGTAACTTACACTATCTAATCCATGCTCATAAATGCATTTAAAAACAAATCTATGTCATCTCAGTGAGACCTAATTTCAGCTTCAAACTGCTGATGCAGTACAAAAAAGAAACGTTTAGAAAATTCCAGCGAATGGACTTTTTTTCAGCTTACCTTCCCGTAAACGCTTTCCTACCAGCACAGCTCGAAGCAACTCATGCGAATGTTCTAGCCGGGCATGCTTTTTTTTACAAGTTTGCTGCTTCACTTTCACCTCTAGTCACTCTATCATGTTGGATTTTTTTTCCGTTTGAGGATTTGGAGTAGCGATGCACGGTGGGCTTGAATGTCCATTTCCCTTAAAAAATTAATCCTTGAGCTGTTCATAAATTTCTAACCTTGTAACCAATCTAAACTGTACGAACTTAAATAAAAACAACAACATTTTGGCAAATTTTCAAACCATCGGAATGCACCACCGTGTGTATTTTGTGCGACAAACCATCCATCAGCTGTGTGTTAAACGAGAGCTTGTATTCGCATGGTAGCATGATACCCTTACCTGGGGACATCACACACAGTTTGGCGGAAAAAAATAAAAATAAAAAGGAAAATCCTCGACTTCGTACCGTCTCTCGCAGACAGACGATAGTTCGTGCCACGTAGGTGGTGTGAATTTTGGGTTTTCACGGATGTAATAGTCCATTATTTTCGTTTAAGAACTTGTTACGTTAATTTTTCAAAAGGAGTATTGTTTCATTATTATTTTTTTATTTTGTTGACCAGTTTTTACGATTTTTAAGATTTTTTTTATATTTTTAGTATTTTTTCTCGACTGGGCCCAAAAATAATCCGATAGTTTGTAAATATTCTATTTTAAATCATTTTCTTTTCCATACAAGTTTCCATGCAATTTTGCGGGTCGGTCATACAAAATGTTTTCGTAAATTTATGAAAATCTTTATCTTGAAATGGAATTTTTCTTATCCATTTGGCGTCTTGGACTTTTCAGAAAAAATGTCACGTTTCAAAAAATTACCCATTTTCTATTTCGCTAAAAGCTGGATTCCCAAAATACGTATTTTTAAGTTTTTGAATTTTTTTTATGTTTTATGGGACTCAAAAAGACATCTTTTGAGCCATAGTGCATGATGGTGCAAAATCTGGTTCCAGAAATATAAATTTGTGAGTTGTGGGTTTTGAAAAATTATCGAAACGTGGTTAATTTTTTTTTAAATATTTTCCGAAGCTTAGAGACCATCCATAAACCACGTGGCCGCCTTTAAGGGGGGGGGGGGGGGTGGGGGGGGGGGGGTTTCGATTGTTCACGCTCAATACAAAAAAGATTTTTTTGTATGGAAATTGTGTGGGATTGATTGAAATTTCCAAAAATGTGTCCACGTGGCTTGTGGATGGTCCCTTAATGAAATTTGCAATTGAATAGTTCTTTACCGAACTTTTGATAAAGTTTACCGTTTTGGAGTAATAGTTACTTTTAGGTTATAATTTTCGGATTTTTTTTACATTTTTTGTTTAAAAAAACTTGATAAAGGTAAGCCAACCCTGTCATTCGTTTTTTTTAAAGCTGAGAAAATTTCCTACAATTTTCTCTCTGAGACGTTGAGATACAGAATTCACGGAAACTATTGGTTCGATTTTCAATGTTAAAAAATGAAACTTTTGTGAAATTTTCTGATCTTTTCATTATAAATAATTTCAAAATTTTAAATTTGGTATCAAATATGAAATAAGGAAAATTATCTGTTTGCAGACCTTTTCAAAAGTTATGTTTAATTTTAAATTTTTAAATTACAATGGACTCTCTCTGTGTTGAAACTAATGGCTTGATCAGTTGTCAAGGAGGGCTAACTCATTCCATTTTTTCAGGGCAGAGACCATTTATTAAAAGGTAGTCGTAGACCTAAGCTACTGACTACTCATCATCTCAGGGTCGGCATTACTACTAAGCGATTCAAGAGAGACTCGGAAAGGAAATAAAAATCAAGAACCACACTTTTCAACTTTAAATCGTGTATTTTTCTGTATCGTGTAAAGTGTGTGTGTGTTTTTGGGGTGAGCACTTCAGGGACTAAACGTACCGTTTTTACCAGCAGCAGCTCTCCGGGATTGAACGCCTTCGGCGTTCTCCTCTGCGTTGGCCGGTCACAGGAGCGCCCTCGACTGTGCCGCCGGAAGTCCCGTGGGGGGGGGGGGGGGGGTCGTCTTTGTTGCAGCCGAATAACGGTTGACGGCTGTTGTTGTTGCTGCGCTGGAAACCGCGAGGCAAGGTCGAGCGGGCGTTGCCGATCCTTCCTGCGGCAGGCGTCTTCCCTCGTTGTCGTAATCGGCGGACCTGGCTTCCACCAATCCGGTCGCGCCGAGAGGGGGAATCTCCTTTGCGTTTATGGCGCCGCGCGCCAGAGATTGTCGTGGTCCTTGACGGGAAACGTAGCCAACGGCACTCTGCACTTACAGGGCTAGGTTGACCAAACCCGTACGGGGTCGAGTTCCGGAGCGGGAGAGTAACTTCCGCGGCACTTCCTCCAGAAGGCCTAGACGTGTCCAGCACAAAGTTGCGGTACTGGCACCTGGATCCTCGACTACACCGCACGGACGCCTGATAATAAAAGAGGCCGAATGTTGTCGTCGGCGGCTGAGGTAAACATTACCTTATCATTTTGGGTGGGAAAATCCACCATTTTCTTTCCCTCCCACTTTTCGTGCAGTCCTGACCTAGCGCTGTCAGGATCTGCGTGTTTGCAGCGGTACGGATAACCCTTCACTGCTTGTGTCGTGTAGTGTTGTATGAACGGGAAATAAATTGAAAAGTGAAGGTTCGTTCAAGAACTGTGACCAACGGTTACAGTGTTGACATTGAAGGGATTGTCGAGAGCGGGAGGTATCAAATTATAGAACGAGAAATCAAGGCATGCTATTTGAAGAAGAGCAATTCTTTGAAATTTCGGTCATTCGATTTTTTTTTGTATATTTTAATCCGGCTGAAACTTTTTTGGTGCCTTCGGTATTGCCAAAGAAGCCATTTTGCATCATTAGTTTGTCCATATAATTTTCCATACAAATTTGGTAGCTATCCATACAAAAATGATATGTGAAAATTCAAAAATCTGTATCTTTTGAAGGAATTTTTTGATCGATTTGGTGTCTTCGGCAAAGTTGTAGGTATGGATATGGACTACACTGAAAAAAAATGATACACGGTAAAAATTTTTTTGGTGATTTTTAATTTCACTTTTTGTCACTAAAACTTGATTTGCAAAAAAAAACCCTTTTTTTATTTGTTTTATAGGACATCAAATGCCAACTTTTCCGAAATTTCCAGAATGGGCAAAAAATCTTTCAACATTGTAAATCGGACCATTAGTTGCTGAGATATCGACATTGGAAAATGGAGGGTTGTTTGGGTGAGACTCAGAAAACATCAATTTTCTTGTTTTTAAACCTTTGCATGGCAATATCTCAGCAACTAAGGGTCGTATCAACAAAGTTCAAAAAAGAGAATTTTCTCAGCTTTTCAAAAATATTTTTTTCATAATCGGGCAAACATGGGCACTATTTTAAAAAAATCAATGACTGCGACTATTTTGAAAAAAGTTACATAAAAATGGCTATAACTTGAAAATGGTGCACTTTATCAAAATATTACTAAAGTACTTTTTGATTGCAAATTCAATTTTACATCGAAAAATGAAATTGAAAAATTTTGCGACCAATATATCGATTTTTTGAAAAAAATTGTATTGATTCAAAAAATCATAACTCGATCAAAGATTTTTTGCCCATTCTGGAAATTTCTGAAAAGTTGGCATTTGATGTCCTCTAAAACATACCAAAAAATAAAAAAAAATAAAAATAGTGTTTTTTTGCAAATCAAGTTTTAGTGATAAAAAGTGAAATTAAAAATCACCAAAAAAAATTTTACCCTGTGTCATTTTTTTTCAGTGCAGTCCATATCCATACCAACAACTTTGCCGAAGACACCAAATCGATAAAAAAATTCCTTCAAAAGATACAGATTCATACATCATTTTTGTATGGACAGCTACCAAATTTGTATGGAAAATTAGGGTAACTATACCCTTTCTCAGCATATTTCTATTATCGGCCTATCAGCACTTTGATCATGAATTACAGCTTTCATAAAGTGTTTTTGACTGTTTCAAAGTTATAAATAGCTCAAACAAAAGTGAGCAAGCAACTCTCAATTGTTGATACATCTGAAAATGTTGATTTCATAGCGGAAACGGCAAAAGTGATGAGAATTGGTCGAACGGCTTAGAGTGATTAAAATGGGCATATTTCCCCTATATGGACAAACTAATGATGCAAAATGGCTTTTTTGGGCATACCGAAGGCACCAAAAAAGTTTCAGCCGGATTAAAAAATACAAAAATTAAAATTAAAGAAAAAAGATCGATTCCGTAGAGAACTGCTCAGAAACTATTTGACAGATGGAACAATATTGATATCAAGAAGATTGACAGCCAGCAAGTCGACTGTATTTTTATTGAAAATATAAGATTATTTTTTTACATTAAAACATTGAAACTGATTGTCAAATTTTGGAAGTCTTGAAGAAAAAAATGTACGAAAATTAAAAAAAAACAATTTTTGAGTGCAACGGTTAATTCAATCAAAAAAATTATAGTACTTTTGGACAGCAATTTCGATTCAATTTTAAAAATGATTTTTAATTTTTCCTTTTTAAAATTTTCCCTAAAAATCAAGGGCAAAATATATGTATTTAGACTACATTTTATTTCGGTATTTCTGCATGTTTTATAAAATCTGGCAAATTAAGGCTATATACAAGATATGTTTTTTGGCCACAGATCGCAAAAGACGCGAAGCTTTGAAGAAAAAAATATTTTCATGAATTCATTTACATAAACTATTGTAATGTTTTTTTTTTCCTCCCCTGTCTTAGAAAACAATTTAACCAAAAATTTTAGTAAAGATATTTATGTTAATCTTCAGAAATTTGCAAAAATGTCTATTTGTAATACTCTTAATTTATCAGGTGTAATTGATTATATATAATTAAAATAATCGTATTAAAGTCGTAAGTATCAACAAAATTACATAAAATCGAAACATCGTTATTCGAAATCCAAGCCAAAATATCACCGCCAAAATTCGAATTATATAAGCATCAAATATAAATTAAAATATGTTTGGAATTTGCAATCTATAATATAGGCCTATTGATAAAATATTGAAAATTCAGTTATGGCAATAAACTTATCTAACTTTCATAATTGTGGGTTCGCTGAACAGGATTGTAGCACATATAGCGCTTCCCGGATTTTATTTTTTTTTTAAATTGAGCACCTTACTAAAATTTGAATATTATTTCATAAGTATTCTAAATAATTATTTTAGAGCTCAAAATGATGTTTTTTTTCATGATTAAAGATGATTAAAGTTCTTGGAAAATCGAAAAATTGTATTACTGGAACATCAATAAAGTTGTTACACCTCTTTGGATTATTCCTTGAGATCTACCTCCTAACACGGCCGGCGCCGTTACTGACCAAAATTCCAACTTTGCTCAGCAACAGAAAATATTTCACGCCCGTTTAAGTGTTCTTCAACGCGAGTCTCACCCGAACGACCATCAGAACGGTTCTGACAGCAGAGTCGTCGTCGTCGTCGTCGGCACCAGACAGTCAGTACAGCGGAGCGCATGCATGAAAGTGAATCATTACACGAAGCTCCCATCGCCGTCGTCGTCATTCTCGTTGGTCGGTTGGGGCTCTTCACTCCGCTTTTGACCGGTGCTCGGGATGTTTGCGTTTGGTCAGTGTTCGGGAATCGCGTAAAAGACGGTGGTGTCTCGTCGTGGTCAGCTGTTTGTTTTTTGTCGAGTGTCCTTTTTTGGCGCGATTTTTTTTTCTTGGTGTTCTGGATTTTTTTTTTCGTTTTGTTTACCAACTGGCCGCTGCTGAAATATCTCTCTTTTGGGAGTTCAAAGTTGGTGTGTCACGAAGATTTTACACGGTACGATGAGGATGGATGGTTGTTTCTGCACTCACATTAGGATTCATATGCGGCTTCGGATCTGAAAGTGTTCAACAAGAGCGATTAAATGTGTCACGAGGGCGTCAGTGAGAGATTTCAACCCAGTGCTAGTGGGGAAAAACACACATCATCATCAAGAATATTACTATACAGTAGTGCTGTGAGTGATGTCTGTGAGATTTCGCGTGATGATACAATAGTATGGTGCAATAGTGTTCACGTCGACAAACCACAACGAATCGTCGGGATTGTGTCTATTGTGTCCAACGCGGTCAGGAGAGAACCAGGCCGTGTGTGTCACACCACGATCCCGAAGGCGATTAATCATCGCAGCAAAGCTGGCTTGTACCGAGGATAATGACGAGGCTGGACTGTGTTGTGATGTGTTGTGATGATGCCCGCGGTAGCCAGTTGTGTTAGAATACAGAACACAACATTTGCAAACAACAGCAGAGCGGGTTGATGTTATCAAGTTGTGCAAGTTGTGTTACCTAATTTAAGTAATGTGGTTGTTCAATTGAGTTTACTGGTTTGACGAGTCGCCATACAGTTATGGCAGCTGTCCATACAAAAAGGCTACAAAAATATTCATAAACCTCTTTATGGGGCGTCCAATTTTCCTGGGTTCTGAATTTCCCGGGAAACAGGACGAACAATTTTGAAATCCCGAGATTTTTTTTCAATATACTTAAAAAAACATTTTTCAAAACATTTGTTAAGTTTTTAGGCTTGAAATCCAAAAATTTATTATGAAATCAAAAAAAACTGGGGCGCGCTCGTCTGAGAGAATAATGGCCTCGTGTCGAGAGAATGGTGGTACCATTCACGGACACAGAGAACACAGCTCGAGATGGACGAGAAAACTATTCCCTCGAGGTCTCAATTGGGTACTAAAGCCCTATGTCAATTTTTATGTACAACGGTAAAAAACACGATTAAAAACCATTTCTGATCACCACGAGGGACCACGAGGTTAATTTTTCAAAATTGATTTAAAAATCTATTTTAAACTCTTTGTGGTCGTACAAAGGGTCATTGTAGCTAGAAAAATAAGCTTTATCGCTGTAAACAATAATATCAGCAATCTAAGCTTCATTTTAGGACCCAATTAACGAATGAACACATTTGTTTTGATGGTGTGGGTTGGTAACAGTAAAGGAGGCAGTAAAGTCATTTGGTTGGTTTGTCTCTGGTTCGATTCCCGGAGTCGACTTTTTTGGTTTTTTTGTTTGACGCATGAACTTTTTTTTTTGACAATGGACCTCGAGGGAATAGTTCTATCGCCCATCTCGAGCTGTGTTCTCTGTGTCCGTGAATGGTATCACCATTCTCTCGACTCGAGGCCATTATTCTCTCGGACGAGCGCTGCCCAGTTTTGGGTGTAAATATGCTACTATTTTCATTATTTTCACAACCAAATCTTAATAAGTAGACCAAAATATGTAGTATTTTATTTTTCAATTTTGGGAAAACCAGGACACAATAAAAAAAATCCCAATATTCAAAAATTCACGGTTACAGAAAATTCCCCGAATTTTCTGGCTGGACGCACTATTTAAAAAATATTTTGATGCGTTCTACAAAACCCGAAAGTTATCTATTATCAAATTATTATGATTTATTATGTATTATGATGTTTCAGGAAGTTTGGCTGTGATCATAATGAACTAACTATATTATCAATTTTGTAAAGTTATAATGTTAATGAAACCACTTTTTTCAAATCATCCTTGTAATAAAAAATACTGAAATTTTCATTAAAAAAAACTGAAATTTCCATAAAACTACGTTTTAAAAAAATGCAGTGGATGACCAAAACGGTTAAGCTGTCAGAAGTAAATAGACTAAAAAAACTTTTCATTAATATCTTCTAAGATTGTATGAATTTGTAATTTTTATCAAAGCTTTACAATTTTTTTTTAATGTGAAAATCAGTTAATTGGATGAAGTTAGGAGCGCCTAACCTGCCAAACATATGAGAATTTTCTCTACCTACTCTTATTTTCAACGAAAACGTATTTAAAAAATATTATAATTAGATCTTTTTTACAACTTCTGATAATTTTGAACGCATTTTTTTTTAAATTGCTCAAAATTTTCACAATTTCTCAGACAAATTCTTATGTTATGTTTCTGAAATAGACATCAAATGATCGAAAGTTTCCCAGTCATTTGATACTTTAGCAAAGACTTAGAATCTGATTTTTTTTATCGATTTTTTTTTTATTTTTTTTGTATTTCCAATCAAATTTCAATCATTTGATATCCACGTGGCAAAATTTTTAAAATTTGACTACTTTCCCAATGGTACGTTTTTTGATTGATTTGGTGTCTTGTGCAAAGTTGTAGGTATTGATGAGGACTATTCAAAAAAATAGGTACACGGAAAAAATATTTGGTGATTTTTCTTTTAATTTGATTTCGCAAAAATTCAAGTTCCCAAAATTCTTTTTTTATTTTCTTCACATTTTTAGGGGACAAATCCCCGCATCTTTTAAGCCATTCAAAAGCATGGATCAAAATTTTGAAGACGAGTTATGATTTTTTTTTAAATAGTGATTTTTTGTTAAAAATTGAAATTATGTACATACAATTTTTTTACCTCATTTTTCACGTAAATCTAATTTGCAATCGAAAAGTACCTTACAATTTTTTTGGTTAAATGCATCGTTTTCAAAATATAGCCATTCAAAGTTAAATGTTGTCCGAAAAATTCTGGTTTTTATATTTTTTTTAAAATAGTGTCTATGATTCAGGAATGGACTGAAAATATTTTTTTCGATAAGTTCAGAATATTTCCTACAACTTCATCTATGAAACATTGAATATTGGACCACTGGTTGCTGAGATACAGCAGATAAAAGAAATAGAAAAAAAAAAGATTTTTTTTGGTTTCACTCAAACAATCCCTTATTTTCTATTGTTGATATCTCAGCAACTAATGGTCCGATATTCAATGTAAAAAAATGAAACATTCGTGAAATTTTCCGATCTTTTCGATAACGATATTTAGATTTTTTTTATGAATCAAGACTAAAATTTCAAAAAGGCCAAACATTCAATATTACGCCCTTTTGAAATGTTAGCTTTGATAAAAAAAATCAAATTATTATTTTCGAAAAGATCGAATAATTTCACAAAAGTTTCATTTTCTGCCTCTGTTTTATTTATTTTTTTAATTTTAAAATATTTTTTAAACATGATGGGTAAAAAGAAAATAAATTCTTATTAAATGTAAAAATTTCAAAAGATATTTAAGATAACTTTGTTACAAACTTCATATGGATCTATTATGCAATGAGATTGTAATGAAAAATGTGTTAATTTTTAAAATTCTTGACTTTTTTTTGATAAGGTCCTATAAACAAATGTAAACATTGAGTGTATCCCGCTTACTCCGATGGACTTTGACATAAGGTGTGAAAGGGATACACTCAATGTTTACATTTGTTTATAGGACCTTATCAAAAAAAAGTCAAGAATTGTACTGTTAAAAATGGCAAAGCTGCAAAATGAATCTAATGTAGCGGAGAAGAAACCTTTATCAATCATTACAAATTAAAGAGCCTTTTATGAACAGTTCGGCATCCTCCCACCGGTGGCTGTTCCACGAATTTCTTTTCCAGAGGTTATTTTTTTAACCCACGCAATTGGGGGGCAATTTCATAAAGCAAAAACAAGCATGCTTTTTGATGATTAAAGTTAACGTTATTTCATTTCAAACACTGTTTGTTTTCACATTTCATTCGGATGATCTCAAAAATTTCCCAGAATTAAACAATGCAGTCGCAAGTTCGAACAACAACAGTTGACCTGGAAGCAATTGACACACCGATAGTTCCCTAATGTATTTCCTTTTCCAGCTGAACGCAACCGTTCTTGACTTGATGAGCTGATGGGTGCTGGGCGATAGCGAACAGTGAAAGTTTGTTATCCAGGTGGGCTGATCTGGGGCAACAATTCGATCATTTCGTTGCAAGCGATTGCATACCTAATCAATTGAAATTGCTGCCGAGTTAGGTTTCATTAGCAATTCATAATATTTTTCTTCTACTGGCATCTGAACAATGCAACTCGGTTGGTATTTTGCCAGTCGTTTTCTGGGATACATCAAAGAGTCAGGTTGAAAAGCGTAAAATTTCATTTAAGAAATAAGCACTGATTTTTTTTAATGTGAGGAAGTGTCGCATCCACTTCACGATTTAATTATTTCACTTGTGCCATCGCAAACTGCGGTTACCAAGACCAAAATTGGTTTCACTATTAGGAGGAAGGAAGCTAATGACAGACTAAACGTGACTTCTTATTCGCCTACGCTTATTTTGTCTTTGTTTGAACGCAAGATGGTCCTATTTTGTTGTTTCAACATAGGCCACTTTTACAAACATACCTGAGCTTCGATTCCATTGGAATTGTGGAACCAAATAACTGGCAAATTCGATGAGCAATTAAGTCAAGAAGCTGGTGTCATGTATGGCTGCTCTGCAAATACTCCAGTCATAGACTTACATTTAAGGTGTAGCTGCGTGCATTTGGTCGTGTTCTGTCTTGAATAACAGTGTATGTGCTCTAACGATATTAGTCTATGCTTCTTTTTCAATGTCAGTGCCAAGCTCTACGCAATGCCGGAACGGATAATTGCAGCGACCAATCGATTGGCGCAATTCGTGAGGTGAAAATTAATTAGAATAATGAGAAAGCGAGCAAGTGGCTCCATTGCAAACAAGTTATTCTATTAAGTTTGAGAACAAAAAACCTTGAACTTGTTCCCGGCGAAGTAATAGCACTTCAACATAAAGACTTTTTATTTACTAATTTGTTTCACCGTTGTTGTTGTGTACCTAAGCCAAGAGCGGGGAAACGGAACTAATCTTGTTAGCAAAACTTAAAGTTGTGGGGAAAGTTGAGAGGCGCGGCGGGGACGACCCCCATTTTGCGAGGACGTGGATCATTCATTTTCACCACTATCTAGCTGTGCAACGTTTTGGGAGCTCTTTTGTCTTTTACACTTTAGCTCGGTTTTCCACAATTTCACGGGGGAAAACTTGCACTCCATGCGTTGTTTTTCCTCCCGGGTGTCCCGGTTTGTGGGTCAAAGTTTAGACACGTGACTGATGATGATAGCGTTTTTTTTTGTTTGCTTGTAGGATGAGGAAAATACTGCAATGTAAACTATTTTTCGTGTTGTTGAAATTCTATTTTTCCATGAAACGAGGAAAAGTAACAGTTTTGGGATGTTCTTTATAAAAAGTAAGGATTTGGTACGTGACAAGAATAAAAATCACTCTCAAACGGTAGCCATTATCACTCATACCAAAATACAATCAGAAAAGTTTCCCTTTAGTCAGCGACATATAGTCATAACTTGCCATTCATTCTTATGATGGGTCGTTTGTTGCCTGAGAAACGTTCTGAACATATATAGCAGCCGGTAATTCAATAATGGTTTTTAAGTGAATCACAGTGATGGAAATTGCACAAACTTGAAAAGTAGATAGATTAAGGCATTCAAAAGTCCAGAAGTTCGATTATTCGAATGTTTCTAAGGAACTTCGAGGCAAACATTATTTTTCGTATTTCATATTTTCTCACATTTTATCATAAATATCCGAGCATTCTCGGATAATTGAGTCTCGACTGTATAAGAAGCAACAAGTATTACAAAATGCAGAGTAAAATTTCAGTCGAAATTTAAAATTTCAACATGCTCTGTATACAGAATTTGAAAACAAACAAAAATTGATCTGTTAAAAAATGCTTCATTTAATTTTATTCAAGTACAGTCCAGACTCGATTATCCGAAGACCTTGGCAATATTTAACTTCTGACTATTGAAACTTCGGATAATCGAATCAGGATTTTTTTTCGTTGTCTTACTTTTGATTGTTAAGCTTTAGAATGACCTCTAAACTGCCCATGTTCGCATAAATGTCCCATATGCAAAAACAGCAAGCTGAAAAAAAAACATTTGAAGTTTGTCCCACACATAAGGCTACGTGTTAAGTTTTCGCGAAAAAACTGGATTTCATCCTTATTTTAGAACAAAGTACTGGATGTTGCAGGCTCTTTTTAAAGAGCACACGATTTTGAACCAAACTGCATCAATAACTCAAAAACGATTAAAATGTATATGGGTAATTCTCTACCAACTCACACGAAATCGGAAAAAGTTGCCCCTTCTTTGATTTTCGTGAAACTTTATCCTGAGGGGTAACTTTTGTCCCTGATCACGAATCCGAGGTCCGTTTTTTGATATCTCGTGACGGAGGGGCGGTACGACCCCTTCCATTTTTGAACATGCGAAAAAAGAGGTGTAAAATTGTACGCCCGATTTGATGGCGTACTCAGAATTTCGAAAAAACGTATTTTTCATCGAAAAAAAAACCCTAAAAAAAATTAAAAACTCTGCCATTTTCCGTTACTCGACTGTTAAAAAATTTGGAACATGTCATTTTAATGGAAATTTAATGTACTTTTCGAATCTATCTTTTATTTCGTAAAATCGCAATAACTCGTGACGTTTATAAGCAAACCCCTTATGTTTGAATATCAAATTTTTGTTATTGTCTGCTCTATAACTTTGTAGAACATTGTTACACTCTAAAAAATAACCCTGCAAAGTTACAAAAAACACGAATTTCTAAAATGAAAATTTTTGTTCTAAATAAAAAAATGACCCTTTTGAGTCAATGTAGATTCGAAAAGCACATTAAATTTCCCTTAAAATTACATGTTCCAAAAAATTTTACAGTCGAGTAACGGAAAGTGGCAGAGTTTTTAAAACTCTTTTAGTGTTTTTTTTTTCGATGAAAAATACGTTTTTTCGGGATTCTGAGTACGCCATCAAATCGGGCGTACAATTTTACATAAAAGTCTCTTTGTACCGAATTTCTATCTCATCACCGTTTCAGGTTGAAAATTATTGAAAAACACCTCTTTTTTCGCATGTTCAAAAATGGAAGGGGTCGTACCGCCCCTCCGTCACGAGATATCAAAAAAATGGACCTCAGATTCGTGATCAAGGACAAAAGTTACCCCTTAGGACAAAGCTTCACGCAAATCGAAGAGGGGTCGGGGCAACTGCTGTGTGAGTTGGCGGAGAATTACCCATATGGGAAATTTATGCGATCAGGAGCTGTAAGGTGACTTAGCATTTAGAAATCCAAGCTGGCAGCCAAAATGGCGGTAATGAAATATTGAATAAACGCATTTTTCAATTTATAACGCAACCAACTCGAATTTTATGTTAAAAGTAAGACAATAAAAAAATACAAAACAAAAAAAATTATTCGATTATCCGAAGTCCCATACAAACCTTCGGATAACCGAGTCTGGACTGTACATTATTTTCAAATCAATTTGTTTTTTTTTTATCATATTTCGAGAGTATTACAAAACTAGGGGAGATGTGCATCGAATACGTTTACTAAATAGCTCTAATAGGATCTTTGGGTACATGTTTTTTTGCTTAAAATAAAAAAAAACGATTGTAAACTATTCAAAATACACGGTATTTTATTAATTTTAAAATAAATAACAACTTTTTAATCTCTGAACAAATTTAAAATTTTGGGACCACAGATCGATGAACGACGTCAAAGTTTAGGAAAAACTCATTTTTTATATATAACCGTAGCTGTAATGATGTATTCAGCATTTTTTGAAACTTTTTGTTTTGGCATTTCAGGGTTGAAATTTGTCATTTATTTCCAAAAAGGTTTTTATTTTATTTTGTTAAATGCCAAAAATAACACTTTTCAAACAGAAATAAAATTGATGTGGCTTTATCTTAAAAAAGATCACATACAAAAATTTGTCCTTCAAGTTTACAAATTTTAACCAGAATAATTTTTTTTTAAATACCATATTTTGAAAGGTATTCTGAACAAGTCAAAGTGGTAATGCCGTTACGTGACCGGAATGGCGTTGAATTACGTAGTTCCTGTCAGTTTATGTCCATACAAACATAGTACGTAAATATTCTAAAATCTGGATCTTTTGAAGGAATTTTCTAATCGATTTGGTGTCTTTGGCAAAGTTGTCGGTATTGATGAGGACAATTTAAAATAAAAGTACCGATTTTTTGATTAACTTTTTTTCTTAAGAATATCAATTTCCCAGTATCTATGTTTTTGAAATATAGATGTGTTTTTTTGAAAGGTAGAATTTTTACTCGAATTAATTTTTACTTCAGTTTAGGCCGAAACTTTAAATACAATTTGTACCAGCCTTATAATATAAAAAATAAAGGTAACGTCACTTATAGTTTAACTTTAACTGTTTTGTTCTGAAAGTTCAGAAAATTTCTATTAAAATTGTACAAAGACATTGTAGATTGAACCTCCTTGAGCAGGTGGAAATAAATCAAGAATAACAAGCTTTGATACGATTGAATAGCTCATAATAACACGAGAAGATCAAAACCTGTTATACCAAGATCTCAACATGTTATTGAAATACCCAGAATAGCTGTTATAATAATTCAAATAATAACAGATTTTTTTTTACTGAAAATAACTGATGTTGTTGATCGAAATAACATAAAATGGTATTGGATTCCCGCCCGTGTGGATCAATCGGACCGCGCACTGGGCTCACAATCCAGAGGTCGCCGGTTCGAATCCCGCGGCGGGCGCTCTAAAATTCTTTGTGTAAATATGGGTATTCGGCGCCGTCGCTCCGTGCCATACTTCCATACACTTAGGAGGCCAGGGCGGCGAAGTCCTTAAGTCCCGGGCAGACGGTAATAACAAAATCAATAATATTTCAATAACAAATCCTGTTAAAATAACAAAAAGTGTTATTATTTTATCCTGAACTTCAACTTCAAGAAGAAAAAATAATAACAGTTTTTGATAAAATAACAAGATTTGGTATTGAAGTGATATTATATTGAAAATGTTTAATAACACGCTAATAAGAGGAAATGTTATACATTTCAAAAACTCTCCTAATAACAAGATTTGTTATTCGTTTGGTATTCTGACTTAGAAATAAAATTACCATAAATCGCACAAATGGAAAAGTTTTTAAGTGTCCATAACACAATCTGTTATTATTTTTTCTTTTGTTAAATATGTTTAGATCTTTGGGATAATTTTGTCTAATTTCGTCGGGGTCATTATTTTGGCCATGGAATGGGGTCCTTAAGTTAAAATTATTCTAAAAAGTTGAAATTTTGAGAGTTGATTTTTTTTAATTATTTGATAAACCCCCTAAGAAACTTTGTTTATAATGGCTAAAACTATGGGATAATTTTGACCAATTTTGTCAGGGTCATTAATTTGACCATGAAATGGGGTCCTTAAGCTAAAATTATTCTAAAAAGTTGAAATTTTGAAAGTTGATTTTTTTAATTATTTGATATACCCCCTAAGGGACTTTGCTAAAATTGGCTAGAACTATGGAATAATTTTGACCAATTTAATCGTGGTCATTTATTTGACCATGAAATGGGGTCCTTAAGCTTAAATTAATCTGATAAAATTAACTTTTGAAAGTTGTTTTTTTTTAATTTTGTTATATTCCCTAAGGGAATTGATTTATTTATTGAGAATTTTTGAAATGTGAATAACAAAAACTCTTATTATTTTCACAGAGCGAGGAAGTCGGAGCTGACGTTGAAGTTCGAGCTGGAAAGATACCTCGGAGACGGCATCGGATTCAGCTAATTTTCAGCAACTTTTACTTGGAGTCGGAATCTGTGAAGTCGGGTATTTTTGGAGAGCTGAAGTCGGCGTTGACGTCATATCCTGCATCCAGAGTCGGAGTTGTCTTCAAAGTATGGATTCAAAGTCGCTTGAAGGTACCCGACTCTGCAGCCCTGACTAGTACAGAAGAGTTATGGCAACTGCAGGTTTATTTGCAAATGGCAAATAAACCAAAACAATAACTTGTTTTGTTATTGAGACATACCAGTTCAATAACATTTTTTGTTATTATGCTGCTCCTCCTCTCCGCACAAAATAACAAATCTTGTTATTCCTTCACGATTCCTTCTGTGTTATTGGTTTGTTATCGCAATAACAACATAATAACAGTTTAAGTTATTCTTCGAACAAATCTTTGTTATTGATTTTTGTTATTTTAACAACTAATCCGATCATCCCAATAACATATTTCGATCTTCTCACAATATCAAAAACTGACCTTCCCAAGTTATTTCCGTCTGCTCGGGTTGTAGATAAAAAGGAAGACACTAGTGGTTGGTACTAGCAATGGTGGCCGACAGCTATAAAGTCAACTTCGTTCGGTATTGGATTTTATTCAAAAATTTCAATCAATAACAAACATTGTTATGATAACACAATTTGTTATTAAAAAATCGACGGGGCAAGAAGATTTAAAAACAAACTTAGTTATGATAACATAACTTGATTGATTGATTCATGGATGGGGGGGAGGGGGGGGGGATTGTAATTGCCCATTCTCCATACAAAAAAGTTTTTTTTTTTGTATAAAAATTGTCCACGGTGAGGGGGGAGGGATTACGAAATTTCCAAAAAAGTGTCCACGTGGTTTATGGATGGTCCCATAAGAAAATTCAATAACAGTTTTTGGGATAATTGCCGATTTGTTATTGAAATGGTATTACCTCTGTTATTCCAACCTGCCCGGGTCTGGAAACACAGCGAATAAAAGAAAAAGATACAAGAAAATTGAAATTGTTTAAGTATCGTCCAAACTTTTTTTTTTCTAGTATCTCAGAAACTAAACTATTTTCAATGTTTAAAAATTAAACATCCGTTAAAATTTCCTGAGCTTTTCAAAAAAAATATTTTTTAAATGTTGGATCAACACTACCATTTAAAAATGATCAAATATTCAATATTACAAATTGCTTGTTTGGTAGGGAGGGCCTCCAAAATGTGTGAGCCAAATAAAATAAAACAAAAATAATGCACAAAATTGCCGATTTTGTACAGAATTGCTCAAGTGGAAAATTATAATTCGTGTTAAAGGTCATTCTTGACCAAAGTCAAGAAATTATGCAAGAAAAATTATCCCAATTGCCTATTTAAATTTAAAATTAACGGAAACAATGTATGATAAACAATAAGCATTTCTCCAGCACTGCCACTAAACAGTCCAACTATAATTTGAACACGCATGAACAACCATCCACTCGTAAGGACTGCAAACGACACCCATAAACACAATAAAAGCAAGTGAAAATAGCAAGTGTGTGGTGTAAATAAATCATCGATAGCCCGGCCGGCCAGTCGAGTCCAGTTGGTTCTTCGGGGGGCAACAAGTGCCTCGTCTTTATTTGGCGCCACAAGTGGTCACGTGTTCTGCGACGCCTGCCTGCCTCTTCCTCCTCATGGCAGCAACATCGTCTGGCTATGTGGCCAGCAATAACGTGAACCTTTTTGACAAACTGCTGGACACGCTAGCGTTTTCTCCACCCGCGTTCGATATCTTCAACGTGACGTCGTCGACCGTGGCCGTCGTCACCACGGCCAGGCCGACACCCACCCAGATTAGTCCGGTCGGGTCTAGTGCGGAACCAACGGAGGACTACGTTGTCCTACCAGGTAGTCGGAGGACGATTCCTGCAAAGTCATTGATTTCTGCCCGGCGAAAGTTACGCGTGACTGAGGTTTTAACCTGCGGTTTCTGTTCTGTCTTGTTTCAGGGCCAGAGGACGTGCTGCTGTTCAACAGCTCCAATGGTCTCTACCAGCAGTCGGTGACGCTAACCGCCCGGATGTATCCGATTGAGGCCACGGCGGCAAAGTCAATCTGGGGCCTACCGACGCTGATCTGGGGTATCCTGATCGGGACCATCGTGATACTGATCGTCATCCTAGCGACGCTCTTCTTCTGCTGCTGGCTCCAGCCGAGGACGCGGAAACTGCTCAGCGCGAGTTACTACGCCACCACCGGGAGTAACGGTAAGCTGGGTAACTTCGACCCAAGATTTAGGTTGTTTAATGCTCTCCAAAAAATTCCAGTGTCCCACAGTTCGATCGTGCCCAAGTCGCAAACCAGTGATTCGAACCAGCTAGTGATGCCCTTGTCCATCGGGATATGTCCACCCCAGTATAGTGCACCACCTCCCCCTGGCACCAGCACCAACAGCAACAACAGTGGAACCAACCAGAACCAACAACAACAGCAAATCTGCTCAGCCGGATCGTCCGGAATTCCATGCCACGGTAGCAACGTGAGTCCGGCTGCCGTCCACCACGGTAGCAGCAAGTACGGCAGTTCACCCCATCAACAACAGTACGCCCATCAGCAGCAGCAGCAGCAACAGTATCATCAACAGCAACAATATCAACATCACCACCAGTGTATCCACCATCAACAACAACAACAGCAACAGCAGCAGCAGCAGCAACAGTATCAAGCGCATTATGCTCACCTGCAGCAGCAGCAACAACATCAACAACAACAGCAATCCTATCAACAGTATTACAACCAACAACAGCAGCAGCATCAACAACAACAACAACAGCAGCTAACTCAGTACATACATCCAACGCAGCAGCAGGCTTTGCAACAACAGCAGCAGCAGCAGCAGCAACAACAGCAAAGGTAAGATTACGCAGGGTTCCTTTTTCTTGTGAACAAAGTACTGAGCTGCTCCATTTATTTTATTCGGACAGCTCTCTGTAAAATTGTCATTTATGGTTTTAATGTATAATTTATTTGCTTGAAATTGAGACCTTTACTTATGAGAACTTAACAAGGAACTTAATTATTTTTGCAAAAGTTTCTAGCAGGGCTGCGGAGTCGGGTCATATTTTAAGCGACTCCGACTCCGACTCCGACTCCAGCTTTCTGAGTTTAGCCGACTCCGACTCCGACTCCGGCTCCGGCTTGCAGCTCCAACCGACTCCGACTCCAACTCCGACTCCGGCCTGCCAACTCTAGCCGACTCCGACTCCGACTCCGACTCCAGCTTTCAACAAATTGTTGGCTCCGACTCCGACTCCGACTCCACTTTTTTTTTCAAAAAATAGTAAGCTATTACTTGAAAAAAACGATAAGTAGGATTATTTAATTACTCTCTAAGTGTCAAGTTTTTCGCAAGGAAAATAAGTTCGAATTACAAAACAGAAAAAAAGGTTTCTAGGTTACCAGTTTTATACGTTATTAAAACAGAAATAAAAAAAATCCAGCTTTGAAGGCATTTTTAGAAGAACAATTTTGTAAGTAAATAAGGATTTATTTACATAACTTCTAATTTACATTTAATTTATTAGAAATGAACGTTATTTTTTAATAAACCATTAAAAGAAACCTAGCCTTAATGATCGATTAACATATAAATTCAATTTGTTCACTTTTAGGCTGACATTTATAAGAAGCGCAGTGACTCTCAAAGTCACTTGTGATTTAAAAATATAATTTTAAACGAATCAATTCTTTTAAGCTCCATTGATTTATATTTAAGACGTGCATGGACATCACCAAAACTCGGAGCGTATGGTGGTGTGTCCCCACGCTTCTTCCTCCCCTGTAGATTCAAAACTGTATTGTTGTTTGAACACCCCGTACTCAAACTCAATTCAATTCAACGACTCATCTCTGCGGTAATCTTTACGCAGTAGCCCTGGTCGATTTAACGTTTTGTGATGTTTCAATGCATTCTAATGCAATGGTGCACTACAAATGTTAATAAATGACAAGAAGAGGCTAGGCGTAATCTAACCTAAAGCACTCTCCAGGATCCCTTCGAAAGATTGGCTGCGCTAGGGTTTGATTAGATTAGATTAGATTAGACGTGCATGGACATCACGCCATGGCTGAAGGAGATTGTTATTGCAAATCAATATACCTGAAAAATTTCTTCGTGGGAAGGACGCCTAAGGGGTCCTTTTCAAAAATCCGCAACATGAACAATATTTTACCCAGGATTTTTTTAATTTATTTAATTTTAAAATTTTCGATATATTTTAAAGCAGGCGCGCGATACTTCTTGAATCTTCACCTAAAACGAAGCTTTATGAATGATCGCGCGCCTCCGGTAAAATATTTTCTAGGTCACAGATATTTCAAAAGGATCCCTAAAGCTACCTTACAAGAAGATTTTGTTGGTACATTTTGGTCATATCTGCGCGGGAAATATACATTACGCAAAAAATCCTACCGGTTGAACAATGTTTGGAAAATAAATTAAAATCCTTTCTTTTTAATTAAACTTTTTTTATGTCTTCTGGAACTGAAATCTTGAGATTCATTCAACGATAATATGCAATCATATCAAAATAGTTTTCCCAAGGATCGACACTTTCAGATTATAGTAGAGAAATAGTAAACATTAAAATAATCGATATATTTAACATATTCAATGATTTTTTCAAAATAAGTTGCAACTTTTTTTGATATTTTTTGTCAGTTTCAAATATTTAAAACGTGAAACTTTAATTTTTTGTACTACTTAGTACTACTTAGTTATAAAAAAATGCGCATGTTGAGTTCGAAGTAGTAGATTGTTTTAATCGTTGATTATTTGATGGAAGAGTTATACTCTCATTGAGTTTTTTTCAGATTTCCAAAAACAGTGCTTATTATTTTAAATCTTTTTATGTACCTCGTAACTTTTTTCCTGAAAAATTATTTACTTAAAACCTCCAAAATATTTGCTATCGGGGTTAAGTACTTTTTTCAGAATGAACTGGATTAAATTTGGTCAAATTTGAATTGAAAAGGTACATAAAAATAGGCAAAAAGATGTAGTCAAGAAACAATTGAATATTTCTGAATACAAAACCAATATTGTCTTTTATTTTTTAAGTTATGATACTACATACTTGAGTTAGAGAGGACTAAAAGGTTATCATTTAGTGATCATAGTGAAATAAAACAATTCAAGCATTCCAATCACAATAAAAATGCTTCAAAAACATAATGGCATCTGATAAATCTTTAAAAAAAATTAAAATAAGAGGCAACGCAGTGCATGCGACAATTAAAAATATAAGATGTTTTATGAATTAACCTGCATTGTAACAAATTATGAACAATAATAAAAATAATATTTTTTGTTGAATTTTAGATAACTCCGACTCCGACTCCGACTCCGGGTTATCTAAAATTGTCGGCTCCGACTCCAACTCCGACTCCGGCTAAAAAAAATTTAGCCGACTCCGACTCCGACTCCGACTCCAGCTGTTCGAGTTTTGACGACTCCGACTCCGACTCCGACTCCGGGTCCCCAAAAAGACCCGACTCCACCGACTCCGGCTCCGACTCCGACTCCGACTCCACAGCCCTGAATAAATCAATACTTTTTGATCTTCTCCTCTCTTAGAAACAGTCGCTAAGAAAAGTTGTGAAATTCAAAATCATTGATTTATTATTGATTTATTAAAGACAATCGTCCTTGCGGGAAAAAGTACCAAATAAATGGAAAAAATGCCGAATTTGAAGAAGTCCCATAAAACTGAAATTCAATAATTCTGATTTTTTTAAATTCTGAATTACAAAAATCTAAACCTAAAAAAATACTCAAAATATTTTTGAAAAATGTTTATAATTTTAAAATTTATAAACTGAGGGTTCAAAAATGCAAATACAGTCCGCACTCGTTTATCCGAAGTCAGTTTATAAAAAAAAATCGTCTGTTTTATGTTTTATGTTTTATGTTTTATGTTTTATGTTTTATGTTTTATGTTTTATGTTTTATGTTTTATGTTTTATGTTTTATGTTTTATGTTTTATGTTTTATGTTTTATGTTTTATGTTTTATGTTTTATGTTTTATGTTTTATGTTTTATGTTTTATGTTTTATGTTTTATGTTTTATGTTTTATGTTTTATGTTTTATGTTTTATGTTTTATGTTTTATGTTTTATGTTTTATTTTTTATGTTTTATGTTTTATGTTTTATGTTTTATGTTTTATGTTTTATGTTTTATGTTTTATGTTTTATGTTTTATGTTTTATGTTTTATGTTTTATGTTTTATGTTTTATGTTTTATGTTTTATGTTTTATGTTTTATGTTTTATGTTTTATGTTTTATGTTTTATGTTTTATGTTTTATGTTTTATGTTTTATGTTTTATGTTTTATGTTTTATGTTTTATGTTTTATGTTTTATGTTTTATGTTTTATGTTTTATGTTTTATGTTTTATGTTTTATGTTTTATGTTTTATGTTTTATGTTTTATGTTTTATGTTTTATTTTTTATTTTTTTTTCTATGTTTATGTTATGTTTTGCCCTGTAGAAATCATGACCAAACTTGACCACATAAGAAAAATAACAAACTGGAAAAAGTTGTCTGAGTGTCCACACAATAATCGTCCAACGTTCAGGTGACGATATTTCACGAACTATTGGACTGATCTTCTATGTTAAACCATGAAATACAGCCCAAACTCGATTATCCGAAGGCCTTGGAAGAATTTCACTTCGGATGATCAAATCACAATTGTTGTCTTATTTTTGATTGGCCCCTTAATTACGCTCAAGTGATTTAGAATTAAATCCAAGATGGCGGCCAAAATGGGAGTGATGGAATACTGAAAAAAATGCGTGTTGTAATTTAATATGCAATCAACTAATTTAATTTTACTAAAACGGGGTCGCAGAACTCCAATTTGATGTTGAAAGCAAGAAAATATAAAAAAAAAATTCGGTTGGAACTTTTGGATAATGAAACTTCGAATAATCGACTCTGGACTGTATTGGTGAAATTTGTTGATCTTCCTTGTAATTTTTTTTTTAAACTAAAAATCAACTTGGGTTTTTGAAATGGTGCTAAACGTGTTTTTTTACATTTTTAAATGTTGAGGTTGATTTTTTTTCTTGTCCATTAAGATAAAATTGTAAAAAGATGTGTAAAGACGAACTTATGATACATCATGACTTCTTCGGTCATACTCTCATAGTTTCAGACAAAAGAAAACAAATAATAAATTTTCTGAAAATTTGCTCATTCTTGGATTTGACGCAACTGCATGGATTTATATAAAAACAGTTCAAATGCAATTTTCATGAGCATGAAATTGGTTCAGCAGTGCTACAATACACTGAAACATTTAAACGGTTATGACATTGTAGCACAATTTAATATTCAATTACATTTTTTTTCTGACACACATCAGCAGATTATCGCTTGCCCTAATGCGTTACAACGTTTTTTTGTTTTTCCCTTCGCAGAGAACATCAAATTCAGCAACAGCAACATCACTACCATCACCACCAAAAGCAGCAACAAAAACAGCAGAGCCAATTGGTGCATCACAAATCCATGTGGGCAATTAATCCACTGTACGCGTCCAGCGGGGGTAAGTAGTCGGTTGGTTCCATTGTTGCTGGTCGTTGTTGGCATTGCCATGGCCAGAGGTCCCAAAAGGACATCAACGAGCCCCCAATTCATGTATTATTGATGAGATTGTTTCGTTTCGTTTTTTTATCTGCGCTCTCCCTCCCCCCTCGATGGCATCTGCTTTGTTTCACGACTCCCACGTGGCGCGCGAATCTCTACCAGTGATAAGCGATGGCTTGTCCGGCGGCAGTGGTGGCAGCGGCGGCGGAGGCGGAAGTGGACTGGATGGCCGGGGTGATGCCGATGAGGAAGCGGGCAGTACGTCCTACCGGACGCGATCGCTGCCCTCGTGGGGCAAAAACAAACAGCGACCGCTGTCCAATGCCGATGACCTGGAGGAGTTGTACGCCAAGGTAGGCCATCATCAGCAGGGAGTGCAATCACGCATGGGGGCATTTTTCGATAAAATTGAAATTTCGTGGGAAATCATGCTGCTATGCTGGGGGGTGCGAATGGTATCAAAGACATAAAGTTAAGTTAACCCTCCAATAGAGGAGAAAAGCAACTCGCGACAAAATTTTGAGGCTAGGAATTTTGACAGGTATGATTTTCATAAAGTATTCGCCTCCTTTTCTCCCCCACAGAAAACTGGGGACAATGTAGCTGTCAAACTAGGCCAAAATGTTAAAGTCACTCACAAAATGAACTTTGAGTGACTTGAGTTCATTTCTGACGTCACGATTTTCTCCTCTATACCCCCGACTATGCCTCTAGATGAGATGCAATCTAAAGATTCGTAAACATTTCAAATTTCAAGCCAATTTCGAACCTTCTACAGCGTTGGAAAGTAGAACTAAAAAACTAAGTTTTTAGAAAATTTTGGTTTTGATGATTTTGCTAATACCTTGAAAAAAAAAAACAAAAAACTGCGGTCAAATCTGGTCGAATAAGTCATATTATTTAAATTTTTATGACAAAACAAGCCTTACCCGACAAACTTCGTCTTGTCTTTTTTTGTTTGTTGACGTTTTTAACTTTTTTGCGTATTCAGCCTCCTGTGATCAAAATTTGATTTTACGCAGCTTTTTCCATACAATCTGCAGATTTTCCGGAATCAGTTCCAGAGTGGCCAAAGTTGTCACTTTTTGGCGTAAGAACCTTCCTTGGGCTTATACGAACCCAACGCAACAAAAAGCACCTCGATCCGACGCTCCGTATTGAACTGATTCGCGTTCGAACAAAACCGTCGAAATTTTTTATATATATAAAAGATAAGATAAGTAGACTTTAATTATTTTACCGAATTTGGTAAACTTTACCGAATTTTCAACTGCTGAACAATTCGGTAAACTGAAAATGATCGATTTCGGTAAAAAAAAATACGGGAATTCGGTTATGAAGTTCATTATATGCATAATTATCATTATATATACAACCGATATTAGGTAAGATTCTGTTCATTTTGACAGATGATTTACCGATTTATCAACTATCAAATTCGGTTAAAAAAAATCTAATGGAGCCATTTTTGTTATGTACCAATTTAGGTTTTTACATACTTGTTGCAGTTTAAGTTCATATGAACAATGTGAAAAACATTCAACCTAACCCCACCTCTAGACGGGCTTGTGTGTGTGTGTGTGGTCCAATCCAATACCCGCTAACCGGTAGCGAAATTATGGGAAAGTATAATTTGTATCAGACTGTGTACATGCCGAATGCTGATACAGCTTATCTCAATCCCGGGTATTAGGTGGTGATAGCCCTCGCGCTGCTTCCAACGACCCATTTCAGAATGACAGAGCTCCTTGCGGTCCAATTCCGAGGTCGTTGGGCATTGTTCGGCCCCGCCTAAACATAGAAGCAAGCATCTGAAGGAAACTCGATCTATATTTAGACTTCCAATCCCCTCAGGCAAATCAGGGATCAGCGCGTATTTAATAATATGAGAAGAAGAGATAACATGTTTCAACACTACGGATCAATTCACTGCTAGAGTGTAAACCTTCTGATGGCCGACTGCTTAGCGTCCCAGACCACCACCAATCCAAAGGTGTGAGTTCGAATCCCACCTGATTCATTTTAGTTTTTATTCATATTCAAATTCCTGATTCCAAATTTCAAAGGTACCGACCGGGATTTGATCCCTGAACCTTCTGCTTGGGAGACAGAAGCCGTAACCATTAAGCTACGGAGCCGGTTGAAAGGGACGTGGTTCTCTGTATGGCTTTTTGCGAGATGAGAGCAGAGGACAACAATCATCTCAACGTTTCCACTTTACCCGGGCTAACGGCCGGCAGTTCCAGTTCACGATGATTTCCCTTCATATGTTAAAAACCACTTATGATTTTGGCACATATTCCGTTTGTCAGCGTTTCCTGTCATTACTGGCGGGAAAAATCTACGTGGAATCAGCTGTGCAGACCTCATGTGTGACAGGAATGCAGGTTGAGCGACTCCCACGGGAAACCCCACCTCTAGACGGGCTTCGCTCTAAAATATTGCCAAAAAAATTCTCAAATTATAGGGTTGGAAGTTGAACTTATTTTATGTGACTTTGCCAATGAAATTCTTTCTGGGGTGGTTTTCACTAACATTTTCTATATTTTATGTAAAAAAGAATACAGTCATTTTTGTAAGGGAAACGGGGGGAGGGGGGCATTTTAAACCAGTTCAGTTGTGTGGCCATTAACAGTATTCAAAATATTTTAGTATTGACGAAAATAAAACTTTTCGTGGAACTGTACTTCGGAATTTTAACAAAAATTCAAAATGTTTCTTTTTAGCGAACTCAAACACGCTAAATCTGATTATTAAGCAGAAAAATGTTTGCAGTTAATAAGATTTCCATTCAAATTTTGAAGTTAATAAAAAAAATAATGCATGAAAATATAAAACAAAAATAATAAAAAAAACACGCAACAAGAAAAGTCATTTTTTCGTTGAACAAGAGCTGGTCAAAGTGAGTAGAGGCTTCTTTGCTAGTTTAGCTATGCTCCACCAGGGAGTAATAACAAAATCGATTTTCCAGCACAGCATTTTTTCAGTTTCTTTTGGGGTCCTGAACAATTTTATAAATTTTGGAAACGATTGGTTTAGTGCTCACTTTGCGCAAAACGATCTAATTTTTATAGAAAATGCACGGGAATGATTTTTTTTTGATCTTAGGACCCCAAAAGGAACTGAAAAATTACTGTGCCACCTAATTTTGGATAACATTATTTTTTCTACATAAAACCATCTTACACCCTAATACACCTCGTTTTTAAGGATCTGAATCTGAAAGAATTGACTACATATTGAGTTGCTTCGGTAGTGCCGGTAAGCCTTTTCGTCTTTCGAGAATGACAGGAAAAGTAAGTAGTTTCACAACAGAATCGCAAAAAGTATTTTATGTGATTTAAATGGTCTTGACCATTTTTTTATTTCCTAATGATTTAAATTTTGAAATTTTTCGTAGAAATATTTAAATTTTTTTGTACTTTTAATTTTTTAACGCTTAGATTTCTTTAAATACATACATTTTTTTAATTTAGGCTGTTGCAAATAATTTCCAAAGTTTATGCCCCTTGCCTATGACCAAAGTAAATAAAAACAAAAACTTTTATTTTTCAAGTGACGATATCTTGGAAACCTGTTTCTTTTGGATAGAAATGTTTAAATTTTTTGGCAAAAGCAAGCATGAATAATCATTCAAACAACTTTCAGAATTTAAAAAAGTTATTTCTTCTATTTTATTTTTATTTTTCAATTTCCTTAATTTTGTTGAGTTTCATAAAAAAAGTTTTTTGATTTTTTTGGTTATTTTGTTAAGTGCTCAGATTTTTGTAAATATGTAGTTTTTTATGTTTTGAACAATTTGAATTTTTAGAATATTTTTGCTTAACTTTCAGATTTTTTTTTTAAATTATATAACTTTTTTGCAATTCCGTCGTGAAAACGCCTACTTTTCTATACCAAAACTAACAAAATCGAATAGAAACACTTTTAAAAACTGAAAAGTTCTACTTTTCAGCACTGAAATGGATGCCTAAAAGTTGCACTTACAATTCCGTTCAAAGGGTATTTTTTGTAATTTTCAAAAAATGTTGTATGGAACTCGCTGCAAAACTTTATTTTTTCAACACTCGTCGTAATTATCCAACTCGGTGAACCTCGTTGGATAAATGTGCGGCTCGTGCTGAAAAAAACTTCTTTTTGCAACTTGTTGCATAAACTAGTATCAGTTATTTAAAATTGTCTTGATTTTAATTTTTTTTCTCGATATTTTGGATTTATTATTTTTTTGATGATTTGAATTATTGCAATTTATAGAATAAAAAACACTATATAAAAGTAGAAATCAAAATAAGTTACAATGGTTTCAAACATTTAAATAAAAAAAGTTGTTTTAAATTCATCATCTATTTTAAATCACAAATTTTCGAAAAATCTAATTTCTGATAAAATATGTAGCATTTAAAAAACCTTTAGCTTTTAAGGAACTATCCACTATCCTAATTTGTTTTTGAAATTTTTGGTTTATGGTTTATGGATGACCCCATGGCGGTTTCGTACAAATTCCTCAAGACTTCAAAATATGTTTCAATCATGCTTTAAATGGATATCAACTCAGGAAAATGGATTTTAAATTGTATTCAGTAAATTTGTATGTACAACGATAAAATGACTCCTAAAACTTTTCCTGAGAACTTTTTTTCATGTTGCTCATTGTTGTTTTGGAAAGTCGACATTTTGTTTTGACTTCTTGGAATTTGAGTAGAAACGAGTGTAGCAACATTCTGTTAGGAAATACCGTAAACCTATATTTACAAAATAAATAATAATACATGATAAACCTTTTCTTAAGCAGAAGGTGTTTTAGCGCCTATTTTTTTTTTGTACAGTTTATTTAAAAAAATGGCTCTTTTATTAATAGATACTCTTTAACAATTACTCAATTACTAATCAACAGGTAAACTTTAGCAAAAAACGTCGCAACCGGATGCGGAACGACGAGGCGGCCATCATTGCCCTGTGCCGGTCACGGTCGCAAAATTTGGCCTCGCTCCCGATGTCCGACCAGGACGCGGTCGTGGTGTACGACGAGCGGACGGCCCTCTAGAGACAGAATTGAATTGAAAACGGGAGTAGGTACGACTTTCGGGGACTAATGTTGACGGGGTGAGGTATTCTTTTCGGCGTAGAAGGGACGAAGCTACGTTGGTTTTAGCGTAAAGAAAAAAAAAAAAGGTCAAACGAACTCCACGAGTACGACTAGTAACACGTGTGCTTACTAGTTTAGTTACACGTGGCAGACGAAGATAGCATGCCTATTTTGTATTCATGATCACCGAAATCACGCTAGAAAATTGATCGTTGTTAACATTTTACTGTAAGAAAGCTAATTTTCCATCAAAAATGTTACCTAGCAAAGTATCTCAACATTTTTGCTACTGAAAAAAACAAATCTTCTCCCCCGTTTTCAATATCGAAACATAATCGTGTTAGTCGTTGCAAATCGATCGATCCTCCCCCCAAAAGTAAAGAACCCCAAATCAAGAGAACGTGAATGTTGTTATTTATACATGAAACCAACATATTTCGACTAAAGATAAACAAAATAACGTTTACAAAGACTGATAGATTTCCCCCAATTGTAAAAAAGTAATTAACAAAAAACCAAAACTATCATAAAGAACGAAGCAGAAATTAAAACAGTTACTATTCACATTTGCAAAATAAACAGAGAAAAACAGATAGTCATACAAAATAAAACAAAATCGAAAACCGGAATCTCAAACCCAGTTTTTTAAGAACACAAACACAGGCTCTAAATCTCCCTTTAGAAAAATGCTAAGACAACAACCATCATTTCCGTACGAATAGTGTTATGATTATGCAATGTAAATCTTTCAATGTTTGCATCTCATCATCCGCGAGCGAAACCGCAAATTCCAGCAGACCCCCCTTTAGTAGTTCGTGAACGTTTTAGCGAAAAGAAACCAAAAGCCATTTTAGCTTGTAACTTAATTAGTGAAATCCCGGCGGGTGCAAACCTAAAATAAAATAAAAGAATTTAGATAAATTGGCGACAACACGTGCATCAATCGTTGCTTTACGTTTTCTGGTCATTATAAGTTAATTAGAAATTATATTTAAGCGAACCGCCGCGATTAGCATAGAAAAAATCATACAGTGAATTTAAACAAACAAACAAAAAACTTTACGTGTTTTAAACCGATCGAGTTAGCTGCAAGAAAACAGGAGAGCGTCATTAAATGATTTGCGGAAAAGAAAAAAGAAACAATACTTATTAAATGTAAAACAATCAGTAGAGCAGTGCAGAGGTTTTCCGCTGCTAGAAGAACGAGAATAGTTTGGCATGGTGAAGGGTGGACCTCACCAGCAGGAAAAAAAACTCACAAAAAGATTGACGGAACTGCAAGATTGGAAAATGTTTGCAAAACAGCTGCAGTAACAAAGGAGAAAATAAAGAAGGTCATGTGAATTTAAATAATCGTAATGGTTTAAAGTGATCCGAAATTCCATGTTATGTCCACCTGCTCATATTTCCATATTTTCTGTGGTTGACCTTAGTTTATTTTATCCGAAAAATCCTTGCAGTTCAACAGTTCTTTGAAAATTCGATGTAAAATTCTTTAGCAATTTCATATATTTCGAAAAACCATGTTCAGGGACTTTTCAAACAAGGATCGGACATTTTTAAAATGTTTCGTTAATCATTTTAAATCCGACAAGTGGAAGCCGAGCTATTTTTCTCAAAAAATAAAGTGGTATAATTTGATGACAGAAAACGAATGATTTTTAAAGAATTTTCTCAGCCACTCGAAAAAAAATATTTCAGAAATGGTTTAAACAAAACTATTTAAAAAAAAATCTGGCTCTGCCGAAACAAATGCTGATAAGGTATTTTTTGAGTACAGTAGTTGTTCGGTAATTGGGCGTTGTTTAACTGGGCGCTCGATAAAAGGGCCGTAGCCCAGTTAAAAAGCAGACAAACGTCAAAAAACCAAAACAAACCGAAATTACCGAGGGGTTAATGGATGCAAAAATCATGTTCAATAAATAAAAAAAAACTTTTTTCAATCTTTTATTTAATTTCAAGTCACAATTAAAGACATATGAAAAGCAAACATTGTACATAAATTTGAGTAATTTTTTATTTTTATATTTCATCTGGAAAAATTTATGCATCGGTCTATGGTACATTGGGTGGCCAAGTTTCAAAAAAGTGACCTTCTCCAAATATTTTTTGGTATTTTTTTCTCGAAAGTAAACATTCTAACTAAGAAAAATCCAAATTTTCAAAGCTCTAAATTTGTTCATTACGGAGATACGCAAGCTGAAACTCAAAAAATGGAGTAAAAAACTAGCGTTTTTCGTAAAAAAGGCTGATTGTTTAATTTTAACATAGCTCAGCCATTTTAAATGTTTTACTAGGACAACTATACATCGTTGGAAAGGTAATGAGATAAGCTTTGAAACTAATAATAGATAAAATGTTGTTTCCAAACCAAAAACTGAAGTTTTCATCGAATAACTGGAGCATTTTTTGACAAAACATATTTTTTTGTGTTTGTTAATCGAGTACTTTTTTTGCTAACCGATGCTAAACATGAAACTAAGATCACTTGAAAGATTGGATTATAATCTAACATTGCTGAAATTTCCAGCCTGCGATTTTTTGCGTTTTCGGAGATATGCCATTTTGAACATTTACGTTTTTTCAAAATTTGCTGCAATCTACATATGCGCCCGTTTATTTCACTTGCTTTGCTACCTACTTCGTGGGCATCGTCGCTTCAAAAATCAATACCTTGTTTCATGAAGTTCGAAATGACTTTATTGGAATTTTCTGTTGCCTACATTTCAAATTGAGTACCTTAGTCAAAATAAGGTATTCGTACCGAAGTTTCTCAAGCGAAACTGGAGAATCTCAGTTTGATACCGAAAAAAGTATTCAGCAAAATGTTTACTTAGCATGATGAATTTCTGCGATCAATCCATGAAACTAATTCACATTTAAGTTCTATGTTGGTTAGTATAAAACATCATAAAAAGTACCATTAACATATCCTGAAGCTGTCACAAACTCTATAATCAAATGAATTTTAAGAATATGGTTTGTATTTTATCGTTTTACTTCATAATTAAAATTTTCAATAAAATTATTTTTTCTGTTATTTGATTTAACAATTAAAATTTTCGCAATTTTTGCCCGTAAGGGTGGGGAGGGGGGGGGTCTCAAGTTATATGGCATGGACTCACAAAAAGAAACACACAGCAGTAAATAATAAATATTTGACTTAAAATGAATTTATTACGCTTAACAAAATTTTGTTGGTGGGGAGGAGGAGAGGGGGGGGGGGTTGAAAAATAGAGGAGGGAGGGGTTGTGTCCTTAAAGTGGGGATGTATTAGCTTATCCATAATTTAATAATATAAACTTGCAATACAATATATACGCAATTCTGTTGCACTTGCAAATGTATGAAAAGACTATTTATTATAAACAATCAACTATTGAAAAACATGAAAAGTCATAAAAATCGACGTTTATCATTTCAATACCATACAATTACCCAAATTTGTGTGAAAAAACATTTAAAAAGCAAAAAAAAATAATTTGGCCGCCTGTTTGTATGGAGATGGCCCATAGTGCGGTGGTTCCCTCGCAATTTTTCGTTCAGCCCAGTTAGCGAGCAGCATTCGGAGACTGGGCTATGTTCTCAGCCCAGTTATCGAACAAGTACTGTACTTTGATAAGATTTTTTCAGGAAAAAAATGGATGGAATTCTATCCGAATCCTTTTCCAGCCGAAGATACGAGTATTTTTTCCTAACATGCAAAGATTTTTGAAAGTTTTTTCTTCTCCCCTCTTTTTGATGATTTTTTCATTTACTATTTTAAACTTTTTTTTCAATATCACCACGATTTGATATACAGATAAAAGAAATATTTTTCGATTGTTTTCAAACTCTTTCGAATGAATTGTTTGTTTTCAAACTCTTTCGAATGAATACTTTTTTTTATTCTAAAAAGTCAGGTGTCCAAACTTCAAAATTGAGCTGCTAAGAGGCCATCCACAAACTACGTACACTGTTTTGAAAATTCTAGAACAACCCCCTCCCATGTGAAAAATTGACAAATCTCTCATGTTTGGCTCGTGGACAATCGACAACCCGTTGAAAATCATCTTTAGCATATTTGGGCTGGTAAAATACTATTTTGATCGAGATTTTGATTTCCGAAATTCCGCGAAAAGGTTTTTTTGTCTCGAGAAAAAAATCTGCGATAGGGTAGGGTAGTCATCAATGAGACACTTTTGGTTTTCAACTTTCAAAGATTTTTCTCATTTTTTCATCAGCATGTTTTAATGAGCTTTTTGTTGCATTTTCTTTCTTTTAATGTGTTCTAACATTGACCAAAATATGAGATCGATCCGACATCTACAGCCAGAGTTATTCAACTGTCTCATTGTAGACGCACTTGGCAGGAACAATGAGACAGCTGGGGAACAATGAGACACACTACGAAAATCAAGATTTTTCTAGTAAAACATCATGTTTTTGTATTGTTCCATTGCATGTAACTTGCCTTGAACATTTTAGAGCAATTTTGCCAACATGAAACTTTAATTATCAAAAGTTATACTAAAAAGTATTGACATTTTGTAAAATACGTATATTTATACCAAATAACTTTGCATTTTTGGCTAAATGAAGTTAAAACTCAATAAACTCAATAAATATGCCAAAAATCACTTTTAATTCATGTTTTGAAAGATTTCCATAGATTTTGAAAAGTTTAATGAAGAAAAATCAAAGTGTCTCATTGTTACCCATGTGCTGAAATGAGTGGGGAACAATGAGACAGTCCTGGATACTGGGTATATTCTAAATTTTGGCCAAACCTAATGAAAGGACATTGTAGCCCAACTCAATCCCTATGGAACGTCGAAAGAAATTTGAAGAAATATTAGTTTTGGTGTTAATGGCAGCCTACGAGCGAAAAAGTAATTTTTGTCCATAATTTACTTTTACACCCCAGAATCAAACATTTATGAATAACTTTTAAAGGAAGCGTCCATAACCAAAGCCACTATAATGGCAGACGTGTATCCAGTAGACACACCTTTCCCCCAAATATGAGCCTGATTGGTTGAAACTACG
Organism: Culex pipiens pallens; assembly: GCF_016801865.2. Classification (NCBI taxonomy): domain Eukaryota; kingdom Metazoa; phylum Arthropoda; class Insecta; order Diptera; family Culicidae; genus Culex; species Culex pipiens. The sequence goes on from NC_068939.1 coordinate 174,020,398, forward strand.
ACTTGTGAGAGCCATTTTATCATTGTTCCCCGTGTCTCATTGATGACTACTCTACCCTACATCCAGATATTTTGAAAAACTTATGATTGCAAAACAACTAGACCGGTGTAAAATGCATTTTTTTCTTTTAAATGGCGAAACCATGGCTTATAATTCCAATTTTCTTTATTTTAATTTGTTTGCCCTTTACTCAATTTTGGTCAAGGGATATAAGGGACATAAACTTAAAAAATGCAACGGCCATGTTTTTTTTTTCCTTTTCAAATGTTTTAATTCAGATTTCTTAAAATATCGAATTTTGTTTTTTTATTTTTTCACAATTTTAGGCCGATTCAAATATTTTTAAAAAGTTTTTGTCCCTCGACTAGGCCGGGGTCGAGGAGGGGGGAAATAAAAAAAATGAAATTACAAGCCAGAATTTCAACATTTCAAAGAAAAATCCTGCTTCATACACCACTACAGTTGATTTGCTGCCACTAATAAAAAAAAAAAATAAAAAAAATTTGGATACTTTTTTTGCGGTACATCGTAAATTCATAAAAATTAGAATGATATTTGAGTTAACCCAAACATGCTTAAAATGATTAGAAATGCAGAGGAATGCATTTTAAATTGATTTCATCTGATTGCACTTAAATTTTCAAATTTTTAAAATTCTTTTCTATTTTGTTTTTGTTTTATATTAAACATATGAAAGACAATAGCTTGAAGGCCCTTTTAAAAACAAGCCTTTTTTTCGATTTTTTTTTTCATTTTTTTCTGTTGAAATAATAAAAATTAATAATTTTTCACTGTTTTTTTTTTTATTTTTAGATTATTTGAAAGCATTTTTGATATTAATAGCAATTCCCCACGAAAACAGCATGATTCGGAAAAATCTACATTTTCACTAAAATTGCAACAACTTCAAAATTCAAGCGATGACTTATACCAAATACTTTTTTAGTACTAATTCTTTCGATATTGAAAGATGCTACTGAAATTATCGCAATTTTAGTGAAAAATGTTGTTTTTTCCGCCCAGCGCGCGGCGCGTTGAAAAACCTAGTTTTATTTTCAAAAATATATATCGAAATTCTGTTAATGAAACTCCACTATTTTGAGATATGTTATGTAAAATTGTCCAAGGATTCCGATAAAAATATTTCCAGGTACAGTGGACTCTCTCGTTGTCGGTATTAAAGATACCGTCGACAGCACGAGGTGTCACCAGGGACTGAAAAAAATATTGACAGATGTAGCATAGAGAGCCGAGAGCTTATTAGAGAACGATTACGATAGATCGAGTAAAATCCTTTGTCTTTTGCTCTATCGGTACCTCCATTTGACAGTTCTCTTGCTTCGATTGGTACTTTTGGTTTAAGAGAGAGGTGGGCAAAAAAAGAGCGAGCCGCTCAAAGAGCCGGTTCACAAAAAAGAAAGAACGAGCCATGGCTCACAGGAAAAGAGCCGCGGTTCTTTTTGAAACTCTGGTCTTTTAAAAGAGCCATTTCAAGATGGAATGATTTTTTAACTTTTGTCTATTTTAAAGTTAACAAATATCATTAATTGGAATTTCCTACAAATTTTAGCATAAAATTTGTTTTTGAGGATTGAGAATGTTTTTTTTTTTCAATTCTTGTAAATTATGTCACATTTGTCAGAATTAAGCACACGGTGAACTTTTTCATGTACTTAAATAACTTCAAAAGTGAATGATTTTCTAAACAAAATAAAAAGCTTTTCATTGCACAACAGATCGGAAGACAAATTACAAAATTACCGGAGTACAAATTTGAGCATTTCAAAATGCTTCACTTAGAATTAATGTAAACATCAACTAACGCGAGCAAGATGGACTCTTTGTTTACACTTCGGACTCGGCCCTATTACAATTTTTTGCTTGATTTAATTTTGGCATTTATAGAATTTTTGATTAAATAATAATGTAGAAAAGAGTTCGCAAGACATTTTCTCATGATAAAATTTGTTTAATTTTAGCAGAAATAATCGCAATTTTGTAAAATTAATAGAAATTTTCTCCAAAATTCAAGATTTACGTTTGGGTGCTTTCCCCATCCAATCATTGGAACGATTAGAACTATAGTTTTAACGCGAATCTGCTCGTTTTTGTTTTTTTTTAATAATGTCTAATTGAGTCTAACAAAAATCATCAAAATCATATCATTCTTTAAAATAGTATTTCCAACATTTTGTTTTGAAAAAGAGTGAAAGAGCGGTTCAAAAGCTGTTAAAAAGCGAGCAAAAATGAGAGGCTCCTAAAAAAGAGCGGTTTTGAACACCTCTAGTTTAAAAACTTTATCAATTAAATCAGAATGTAAAAAGAGTTCACAGAATATTTTCTCCAAATAACATATCAGCATTAGTTCAATTCTTGCAGAAATAAACACAATTTTATAATTAATTGCAATTTTTTGGATGCCAACCCAAAAGTTTAGGTTCTAGTAGAAATCTTGACATAGAGGCCACCAAGACCTATCGTTTTCATGGGCGTCTTCTGGTTTTCAGTTTTATTTTTTTATCAAATAATTTATAAAAATCCAATGTGAAATGGCTTATAAAATCACACGATTCTTAAAAAAAATCTGTTCATCAAAATTTTGAAAAAGAGCGAAAGAGCCGTTCAAGAGAGCGGCTCTTTTTAATGAGCGAACGAAAATGAGCGGCTCCTAAAAAAGAGCGCTTTTGCCCACCTCTAGTTTGAGATGTCCGTTCTCTAATAAGCTCCAGGTTCTCTAATGTACCACTGTTGATATCGACACTCAAAAAACTGTTCACCACAATGCTGCATGAAAAGGTATGTGGATTTTTTCCAAACCTATTCCCATGCGATTGTGTCATGAAATTCATGCATACCGAAAACCAGCTGACACACACATTGAAAGCAAGTTTGCATGCGCCTCTGATGAATTTCACCGGACTTTCATGTAGCTTCCACCGCATTGTCCTGTGCTTCTTATTATATTTTAACGTGATCCTCATGAGCAGCAGAATGTATTCGCTGGATTTTCATGCGTTTTTGCTTCGAGTGTCTTGTGATTTGTTCTAGGATTTGTTACCAGTAATGTTTTTTTTTCGTTTTGTGATTACTTATCAAAGAAAAAAAGGTTGCTCTTTTGACATTTTTTTATTAACCAATTTTAATAACACTTCAACACAAAATATGGTTCACTTTACATAAAACACTATAAATCACAAAATACTAAAATTTTCTGCTATTTTCTGGTTCAGGAGACATTTTCAATGAATAATTTCACACACGCACTCTTGGTTATCGTTTCGGTTTATCACTTGCGGAACGCGGGTCCAGGGAGACTTCCTTAGCGATCCTCACCTTCTGCCGCACGCGACCAGTGCCTTTGTTACCTTCTTAGCTTGTTTGACTCCCATGTCCTGGACCGGGTGAGCCTAGCTCACCTCCGGCTTCATGTTGCGCTTGGCTTTGTTGTCGGTGATTTGCACCGACGTTGTTGCTCTGGAACTTCGGTTTTCGTGGCCTAGAAAATAAACAAATAAAATTAAAAAGTTAAGCAAAATACGATGGCATTGTGGGCAAAATACTTACTATTGCACTTCATAATCTCACTTCGTAAAAATCATCGCTAGATTGTTCCGGCACAAACAGAAAAAAAACTGAAACCATGTTCAGTTGATGACAATCAGCAGCTAACTGACTGTCCCAGACTTGCACGCCCGACTCAAAATTTGCAGACAGGATTTTCACGCTTGAGGCTTTGTTCATTCATCACCATGACTTTTCACTTCAATGTTGCATGAAAATGCTAGTGATTTTTTTTTCCATAGCATTTTCCACGTGGATATAACAAGAATTTCATGCAAACCAAGAAACAGATGACTGCATGCCACGCCCCCGATTTTTCAGGCATGAGTTTCACGCAGCATTTGGTTGTGTGGGTGAAGGCTGCGTGCAAATCAAGTTGGGTTGACATGAATGCACTGCCTTTCCTCAGTAATGTGAGGAAGGCAAAAACCTGAAAACCTAGATTCTCCGAGGGGTAGGACACTCAACCATCGCAGATCCCATCGATGAACCGCCCTAACACAAACCTTGTCGAAACCACCACACTCAAAACAAGGTTACTGTAAGAAAGGTTGGGCTGAAAGCGTGTTGGTTAAGTATTAGTAAGCAAAAAAGTGTCAACATTTGCGATGCTTCAAGTGGTGACGTCACAACGCTCTCGTTTCTTATGGCTAGTATACAGAATTGAATGAAAATTTGTCCAATTTTAAATTAAACGGTGATTTTCGAGATTAAATGGATTAAAACAATAGAAAGCATGTATATACAGTAGTAGAAAGCATTAAATGAGAGTTTCTTGATTACATAAAATATATAAATTGATTCAATTTGGACTGCAATGATAGTACAACTTTGATCGCAGGGATTTGGAATGTAGTTTGTTAAATTACCTGGGACCCGTGGTGTAGGGGCAAGCGTGGTTGCCTCTCACCTTGTCGGCCTGGGTTCGATCCCAGAAGGTCCCGGTGGCAAATTTTGTGACAAGATTTGTCTGATCACGCCTTCCGTCGGACAGGAAAGTAAATGTTGGCCCGATTTAACCTTGAGGTTAGGTCGATAACTTAGCCTTCGGACACCTAGTTTCGAGTAAGAATCTCGCAATCGAGAATGACAAGGCAATGCTGTAAAGCGGATAATTTATTAATTTTTTATCAGTTGAGAGACATCCAACATAGAAAACTAGACTTGTTTAAAACGAGGAATAAGTCGGAAATAAATTATTTTGATTTGTTGATACCGTCAACTGGATGGTGGTTCCGGTACAGCCCCAAGCGCGAAACACCCAGTACTTGTTGCCTATGTCCGCCTCCAGCAGTTGCATCTTGAAGTAGCAATTCTCCGTTTGAGTATCACCTTGTTGAGCTTAAAATTGAAAATCAACCATTCCCGCTTGTAGACGTGAGCGACTTCATCCACCCCGGATTCGGGATCGACCGCGAGACCACCCTTCAGCTTCAGCGTCACCTTCGACGGGGCGGATTTGGTATAGATAATCTTCTTCGATTTGAACTTTTCTTCATCCTACGGGATTCGGCTGTGCGGATTGGAGACCCAATCGCAGATGGACTTGCTCGTGATGTACGATATTTCGCCGCCTGCCTTGGCATTCTCGAAGTAATCTTCCGGCACGACCTGAATCTGCATGTCTTTGGCCTCCTGCATGCGACTGCACATCCGTTCAACCTCTGCCGGGGTCGAGATAATGGCCGCGAACAAGTTGGTGATTTTGGTGCCCACTTTACCGCCCAGTTTGAGGATCTCGCCCTTTAGGGCGTTTCCGTCTTGCGAAGAATGAAAAACTTCAGGTAGAGTAGAGTGGGGTCTTCTTGCACTTGATCCTCGGTTCTGCCAGCTATTCCCCCTTCTTGACCTTCTTCATCGTGGTGCTCAGACTCGGCGGGACGTACTTGATGACTCGATTTGTACTTGGCCAATAAGGGAAACTGCAGCTTGATCTCGTCCGGAATTATGGCTGGAACGCACGTCGGTTTGGCCTCCGCGGTTAGGCGCTCGACCTACTCGGCGAGGTCGCCGGATTGACACAGCTGAATAATGAAAATAATATTGTATTAATTATTTTTCGAATCTAATCTTAGTATGTTTTACCTACCTGTTTGCTGAAGGATTGAATTTTGCCGGAAGTGGAGAGAGGAAACAGCACCGCAACCGTCTCCGGTTCGTCAAATTAATAATCACTCCGCAAATGGCCATAATCACGCCATAGATTCCTCAAAACTAGTCCAAACCAACTTCAAATCGCCCATCTGCCACTGAACTTCAATGAAAAACAAACTTTGTGACGTCACAGTGTTCGTCGCCAAATGTGCACGGAGATAAAAAATGAAGAAAAATTAAATTTCATGCGAAAATTTACATTTTCTTTTTTTCTCCGTGTTGGCAACAATACAGCCTTACAAAAACAGCCCAACCTGTCTTACAGTAACCTTGCACTCAAAAGCCTTTCTTATCTGACATTTCGTGTTGCAGAATTATTCTGTTTCTTGCGAAGACACACAACGCGAGAATCGCTACGGCGGCGGACTCAAATTTCGTTCGTCTGAAATTTTCGCTCGTCTCTTTTTCCTACGTTAAAACATATTTTATCGCGTAAATTTGTCAGTGTTTAGTGCGTGTTGTGTTGCGCTTGAAAAACATGGTATTTTACTTCACCAGCAATGTCGTCCAACCGCCGGTGACACTGTTTATGGGACTTGACAAGTACGAAAGTAAGTTTCTGCGGGGTTGGTGTTGTGGCGGCGGCCTGCTTAGGTTAGAATTATGGACGGGGCTGAGATTTGGGGAAAAGTAACTTCTGCTGGACAAACCAACAAACAGGTGGGAAGGGTCTTCTTCGGGATTGGCGCTTAAGTTTTAACAATCTTTTAGCGGAATGTTCTACAAGCTTAGGAATTCATTAGAGATTACAGAGGGGAGCCGATAATTTGGACGTCTGGCAGCAATATTTTGACGTTTGAATTCTTTTTGATTCGAATTAACTGTATTCAAAATAGCGAATTGTTATGTATGTTTGTAAAACTACAAATTAAACAATTTCAACATTTGTGATATTGATTAACTAATTCTAGAGCTTTTTTTTTGTATAAATCACTTCATTAACACGTTATGTTTGACCAAAAGTAACTGTTTAACTTCTCTTTTCAGACGAAGATCTTATCAAATGGGGCTGGCCAGAGGATGTTTGGTTCCACGTGGACAAGGTGTCCTCGGCGCACGTGTACCTCCGGCTGAATCCGGTATGCATTTAATTGTTAAAAATCCTTCAGCTTTCTAAACAAATTTCCTTCTCAGGGCCAAACCCTGGACGACGTCCCGTCCGCCGTCATCGAGGACGCCTGCCAGCTGGTCAAGGCCAACAGTATTAACGGCAACAAGATGAACAACGTCGACATCGTGTACACCATGTGGGACAACCTCAAGAAAACGCAGGGCATGGACGTGGGCCAAGTCTCGTTCTACCGCGACAAGGACGTGCGCAAGATGCGCATCGAGAAGCGCTCCAACGAGATCGTGAACCGGCTCAACAAGACGAAGCGCGAGGAACATCCGGACTTTCGGGCCGAGCGGGAAAAGCGGGACGCCGCGGAGCGGGCGGAGAAGAAGGCCAAGGTGCGGGATGGGCGGGAGCGCGAAAAGGAGGAGGAAAAGCGGCGCCTGGAGGAGAAGGAGCTGCGCAGCTACAACTCGCTGATGAAGTCGGAGAACATGACGAGCAACTACGACGCGGGGAACGATTCGGACGAGTTTATGTGAGGGAGAGAGAGAGAGAGAGTACGGTAAGGTGGAATAAATTATTGCAAAACTGTTATTTTTTTGGGGTTGGTTGTTGAGCTTCGAACGCGTTCCCTTAAAGTTGCACGTTGACGGCGGCAAGGGCGTCCACGATCCACTGCGGGACGGAGCTGTCCGGGAAACGGTCCTGCATGTACGACTTGATAAACTCCGGGAAGGTGTCCGCTTCGATGCTCTTTCGAATGTCTCCCATTAGTTTGAGCTGAAAGAGGACAAATTATAGGTCTTGAATCAAAATAGCGGATTGAAACCTACCTGAAAAGCCACGTTGTGGATACTGATGATGCTACAGGCCACCGGTTCCACCGTAACAATGTGATGTAGGTACGCTCGTGTGTACGTTTTGCACGTGGAACAGTCGCAGTTCTCGTCAATCGGTCGCATATCGGTCTTGAAGGTCTGTTGCTTCAGGTTGAGCTGACCCTGCCGGGTCAACGCGCAGCCAAACCGGGCCGTCCTCGTCGGGAACACGCAGTCAAACATGTCGATACCAAGCGCGACGCAGACCACCAAATCCGCCGCAAATCCAACTCCCATCAGATAGCGTGGCTTGTCCTCGGGCAGCAAATCCGTACAGAGATGGACCGTACGCCAGAACTCGTCCTTGCTTTCACCCCCGCTCAAACCCCCAACGGCGAACCCGCGCGTGTTCCGTTCCGTCAATTCAGCCGCACAAACTTTCCGTAGTTCCGGCTGAAGTCCGCCCTGAACGATCGGAAAGATACTCTGCTCATCGTCCCTCGCGTGAGCCTCAATACTCCGGTCAAGCCACCGAATTGTCCTATGCATGGCCTCCTCAACCCGAGGCCCGGTCGTGGTCGTCTTGACCACATCGTCCAACTGCATCATAATGTCCGCCCCAATCGCGTTCTGAATCTCCATGGACCGCTCCGGAGTCAACATACACTCACTCTTATCGTACGGAGACTCAAACTTCACCCCTTCCTCAGTTATCTCCGCCAGCTGAAGCAACGAAACCATCTGGAACCCGCCCGAATCGGTCAACAGCGCCCGGGGCCAGCCCATAAAGGCGTGCAACCCACCAACCTTCTTCAAGATCTCCGTCCCCGGACGCATCCCCAAGTGATACGTATTCCCCAGCATTATCTGACACCCCAACGTCATAATCTGATCCGGAAGCAGTCCCTTCAGCGTCCCCTAAAAAACAACCAAAACATTAACAACCACCAAACCTACGCGTGACCAGCCTCACCTGCGTTCCGACCGGCATAAACACCGGCGTGTCGACGTCGCTGTGCCGCAGGCTCATCACGCCTACGCGCGCCTTGGTGCGGGAACATTTGGCCAGTACGCGGTAGCGTAGAGGGGGACCGGTGGGGGCCGTCGTCGCGGCGGGTTGATCGGCGGCTGCGGACGACATCCTTCGGAGGAACTGCTTTAAACACGGCAAGGATCGTGGCGCGCGCATTCGCGTAGAACCAGGCTGGAGTATCACCCTAACCGGACTCAAGAGACAGCTGGGGCTGAAAGAAAAACAGATTGACGTTTTGGATTGCGGGATTGTCGGCAGATTTGCAGATGAAGTTTGGAAATGTCTGCCAAAAAAATGGTTTCAGTTTGTCTGTAATGAATGCGCCACAGACGCCATTTCGCCGCAAACATTGATGATAATTGGGTACTAAAGCCCTATGTCAATTTTTATGTACAACGGTAAAAAACACGATTAAAAACCATTTCTGATCACTATTTTTCATTTTAATGCAAAAAATTTTTTTGACAAGACAACATTTTTTTGATGGATCAACTATGGTCCCCTTGGAACGAGCTGTCAAGTAGGAGCTTTTCTGTCAAGAAGGACCGAGAGGTTAATTTTTCAAAATTGATTTAAAAATCCATTTTAAACTCTTTGTGGTCGTACAAAGGGTCATTGTACTCAGAAAAATAAGCTTTATCGCTGTAAACAATAATATCAGCAATCTATGCTTCATTTTAGAACCCAATTTTTATTTTATCAATTTTCAGTTTTGGACTGAAATTTGTGGTCAGCAAGCTGAATTTGACCAGTTGGATGTCTGGTACGTTACAATATATTGTCCTAAATGCCGCTATTTATATTACACACAATCACATCACTTTGGAGGATGAATCTCAAAACGCAGAATCTTGAAATGCTGAAAATTATTAGGACTGAAGTTTTTTGCTCAAAAAAATTAAAACATATGGAAAAACCATAACAATAATCATTTAATTTTTTCTCGAAAACTGAAATTTTTGAAAGGAAAAAAAAAGAGTTTTATTTGAAATGCTCGTTAAAATATAAGAAATCTTATAATTCTATAGTAGGTCCCTGGGTGCTGAAAAGACAGAATGCGTAACGTGATTTCCGAATGATCCCCACTGCTCCTCACTAATACAACTGAACTACAGCTGTAAATATAAACAAAGTAGAAGGCTTTGTTCAAGCTCAAGCGTGACGTATTTTTTGCTGTTGAAGTGACTCGTTTTGAAACATTTTGGAGTCCTTCTTTGTTTTTAACGTGATGAAATATTGCGTCAGAAGTGGGAGAATTTCGTGAATCAGAAGAGCAACCGGATGGAAGTTACGAGATTTTGTATCTTTGAAGCGCAGTGATAATACAGGAGTAAGATTATTCAATGTTATTTGGCAGGTGCCATTCACAGTTACTGATAATTCGTCTTAAACAATTTGTAAACATAGGTTTTGAGTGAGACATAACGCTTATGGAAATGTTAGCAACGAATTAAGACAATCTCGATTTCATCTCTTTTCTTAAGACTGACTCAAAAGCTAGACGCTCTCGACTTTTATATTCCTGACAAAATAAATTATAGATCGATTACAATACTTGCCAATTCATGGCATCATTTTCCAAACAGTAAATTGGTTCCGCTTTGACAGTTCTAAATTGAGGCCGCTTTGCGGACAACTATTCTGCACCCAGGTAGGTCCTTTACAAAAAATTAAATATAATAAATATTGAAAAAAAAAATGAAATTCAAAGTAAAAAACGAAAAATTTGAAAATAAAAAAAGACATAACATTCTTGCAAACTTTATGGAAAGGTCCTATATGTACGTAGGTAACCTCTTTTGTTTTGGGTAGAGTACTTTCAAATGTTCAAAATGTTTTAAATTATAAGAGCAATTCCAGCCCAAAACAGGATTTTTTTAGGTACGGGACCATCCATAAACCACGTGGACAACTTAGGGGGGGGGGGGGGGGGTTCGGCGATTGTCTACGCTCCATACAAAAAAGATTTTATTTGTATGGAAATTGTCCACGATGGGGGGGGGGGGGGGGTTGAGAATTCAAAAAAAAGTGTCCACGTGGTTTGTGGATGGTCCCTACCTTTTTCTCGACTCTCTCCGATTTCATTGATACTTTGTAGACATGTTATCCTACGCTTATATAAGCCATTTTTGTGTATATGAAGCCAGTTACATTCGAGAACGGCATTTGAGAAGGGCGTAAGTGTTTAAAATATTTTTGTATTTTGTAATTTAAATATTGCTGTATCTTGAAGCCGTTGCATTGGTCAAAGACAAACTTGTAGGAAACTTGACGGGCTTTCCGAAAAAAATACACCGAAAGAAAAAAATACGCCACTTTCATGAGATTTTTAAGTTAAAAAGTCAAATTTGAAGGTGAGCCAACAATTTTTTTTCGTTCAAATTTTTTGTGAAAATAGCCTAAGATGTTACGAAAAGACTCACGAAAAATGCAGGATGGAGCATCACCTAAAAAAAATACAAAAATCATCTACCGAAACTGTTTTATTTTTTCAAAAGTGCTCTAAACAGTAAAATTTCAAAAACCGAACACGAGAGTCAATTCTCCAGACAATTTTACATAAAAGTCTCCATATTGACCATTGTTCTAAGTCCAATCCTTGTGAAGTTACAGCGGTTTTAAAAATAAAAAAGTTGAAAAAATAGGTTTTTTGGTGGTTTTTGGCAATTTCTATATGACAGACTTGATTTTTCAGTCTCGAAAATATTTTTACCGGAAAGCTCGTCCAATTTCCCATAAGTTTGTCTTTGACCACATTTTAATTGGATGTATGGGCTTACAGATATAAGCAAATTACATTGCTTAAAAATGAAAACATAACATTTTTCAGTGTAGTATAGTAACCTGGATAGTAAATTAGCTACATTGTAATTGTAGGATTCTAGAGTCCTTTTTTTAAAAAAGGTCTTTTAAAATATTGACTTTCATGCGTTCATATGTCCTTATAAAAACAACTCTGGAATTTCAGAATTGAAATGTGTAATTTTTTATTTTTTTTAAGTTTTAAAATTAAATATTTATGAAATTTCACATTTTGACATTCTGAACTTCAAAGTTTTTTAGAATTAATTTTCTTTCTTAGGTTTGATTTGCAAAGTAAAAGAATTTCAGAATCTTATGACTAAAGATTTTTTAATGTAATGTTTAAAACCACATTTAGAAATGTTCCCATATTTTAAAATTATGAATGATTTTGAAATTCATTAAACAAAGAATTTGAAAAATCCACGATTCAAAAATTTAAGAATGGAGCATTTTTATTTGAACAGTTTTTTTCTTAATTTAGAAATTTTCAATTTTGATTTTCTAGAATTGGAGAATTATTGAATCTTTTGTATTTTTTTTTTACTACAAATATTTTCAAGCGTTAAAAATCGAGCCATTACTTTTTTAATTACCCTCAACCACCAACTGTTGTCAAACGAACTGGGGTACAAACTAAAAAAGTGTAAAAAAGTTGGTGGTTGGTCACTTCGACGGTAACATTTCAAAAGGCATCATGTACATTTTGACACTTTCTGGGTTATTGTATATTCTGAAAGTACTTCTAATAAGCTACCTCTCCACCAAAAATGAGCAAAAGTTACTTCAGTAAAGTCTGTTTAATCATGATTTTAAATAAAGTAACATAAACAAAATCTCTGCCATCAGCAGTCCCTGTTTATATAGCCCTGTCAACCTGTCAAACAAAAGGCTACATAAACCTTGTGACGAAAAAAAAGCAACATGAAAAAAGCGCCATGTACATTTGGCGAAGAAAAACGAATCATAACAAAGCGCTCCCCTCAGTGACAGCAGGGTGATATCGACGTTGGTGATTTCAAAAGAAGTTATGTTTGTTTTTCTCAAATAAAATTACGGAAATAATGTTTTATTGAATATGGATGATCAAGTATCAACAAAAGCAACGTTTTTCATCGTTCGTTATCATTAGAACATCTTATTTTGCTTTTATATAAAAATGGTAATTGAAAATGGATGCTCAACATTCAAATGCGTTTTTCTCAAAACGCATGGTTTGTACATGATGCTTTTTGAAATGTTGGCATCGACTTGTTCGTTTGACACTTTTTTGGTCAAAGTCAATCTAAAAAGTGACGAACTGTCATATTTTACACAGCGCTCACGCACACTATCACAACCAAATCACAACAGTCGATTGGTAGTGTGTGTGAACTCCGTATAAAAGGGGTGTCAAACTAAAAAAATACTCAGTTCGTTTGACAACAGTTGGTGTCAAACCATCGGAGTTTGAGTGTTTTGAGTTCACTGTAACTTTTTTGTGTAATCGCAGTCGAACTGAAAAAATCGTATGAAAAAGTGCGAAAACGAACTCAGCAAAGTGCGATTTTCAGTTACAGTCTAGTTATCTGCACAAAGTCTGCAAAAGAAGATTTGCATCAGATTGTCTGCACAAAACTCTCAATATTTAAAATCAACGAATCTGGCATCCCTGTTTCTGCAACTGACACGTTTACACGATGCGACGAAGCGGCAAAGAATTCGGCCAAACTTTAAAAGTTCTGCGGGCAATCCCCCGCCTGCAGGCCACCCCTCAAACAAAAGTAAATAAAACAAACGTGACACAAGCGCGGTTCGAACATCGATAGTCGCGTGTTTTTCTCTCTTCGGGTGGTGTTGCGTGTCCGATAAGCGGAAGGAACTTCGGTCGTGATAACGGTTAATCCGGGTGCCGTACGGCCAGATAAGTGTTATCAAGGTGTGCTGGAAAGGTGAGAGCAACTGGAGATAGTTTTCAACTGTCGCAATCATCGAGATAAATTGCATTTCTTTTTCGTGGGATGTGGGATAGGAAAAGTTCGTTGATAAACTTTTGACGGCGCGTTCTCTCCTCTCATTTTTCTGTACTTTTGTGTGGGGTTGAATCACGCGGAGAGCGGGAGAACGCGCGAGAGCAAGAGAGGGAGCGAGAGTTGTGAAACATGGTGACGTAAACATCACGCCACTATTTCCCGATCCGTGATTGGTCGGCGTCGTACTGGCATCTGCATGTTGGGAGGAAAACGGTGGGCCTAACGGGGAAAGAGTGGTTGGAGTTTTTGATTATTCTTCATTTAATTTTTTTTAAAGGTCCAATGAACCAAATTTCCAGTTTTTGCTTTTTGGATGATTTTGAAACCGCTTTGAGTCAGGCTGAAACAAAATTTATTTAAAGTTTTCAAAGTCAGCCCAAAAAATCGAGGGGCAAAAAAATATGTTTTTTTTTTTTTCAAAAGTGTTCAAATCTGGAGTTTTTTTTTTGAAAAGGTTCAATAAATTAATTTTTTAGTTTTTGTTTCTCGGGTGTTTTTTTAAAACCCTTGATTCAATGCGATTTCAAAAACACCTAAAAAGCAGAAACTGAAAATTTAATTTATTGGACCTTTTTTAAAAAAAAATCCAGATTTTATTGCATTTTATTTATTTATTTTTTTTATTTATAAGGCTGAAACAAATTTCATTTAAAGTTTTCAAAGTCGGCCCAAAAAATCGAGTGGCAAAAAATTATGCATTTTTCAAAAAAAGTTCAAATCTGGAGTTTTTTTGAAAAGGTCCAATAAATCAAATTTTCAGTTCTTGCTTTTCGAATTTTTTTAATACCCCTGATTCAAAGCGGTTTCAAAAACAACTAGAAAGTATAAACTGAAAATTTAATTTATTGGACCTTTTCAAAAAAAAAAAAAAAAATTAGATTTTATCACATTAAATTTTTATTTATTATTTTTTATGAATTTATAAGGCTGAAACAAATTTTATTTAAAGTTTTCAAAGCCGGCCCAAAAAATCGAGTGGCAAAAAATATGTTTTTTTTAAGTTCAAATCTGAAGTTTCTTTTTTTGAAAAGGTCCAATAAATCAAATTTTCAGTTTTTACTTTTCGGATGTTTTTAAATACCCCTGATTCAAGGCGGTTTTAAAAACATCCCAAACAGCGAAAAAATGGAAATTTGGTTTATTGGACCTTTTAAACAAAAACTCGGGAAATTTAAATGTAATCAACTGAATCAATTTAAAATGCATTCCGCTTAGTTTTGAATCATTTTTAGCATGTTAGGGTTAGTTCAAAAATCTTTTGAATTTTCGGTGAAGTCTTACATTTTTTGAAAATTAATGATTTCATATCAACTGTATGGTTGCATAATGCATTTTCCAATTTTTTTTTATTGAAATGTTGAAATTCTGGCTTGTAATTTCAATCATAATACAGTCGACTCTCTGGCTGTCGATCTTCTCGATATCAATATTGCTCCATCTATCGATGAATTCTTCAGTCCCTTCAAACTGCATACTTCAATTATCTTCATTCCTCGATATTTTCCCTTGCCTGAAGGATCTCTTCCTCGACGGTCCCTTGGATTCTGTTTGCTTTAAAAATCTCTTCCGGTTGTCAATGTTGTCACTATCTCATGGCTTGCATAGACATTTTTCTTTGCGAAACGAAACTTTGAAGGGTGTTTGACATTAGTTTGTTTTTGTTTGCTGGACGTTGCCATGATTCTCTCCCATAGCTGGGTACCAAGAAAAACATATTTTCAATCGAGTCTTCATTTTGCATCGTTCTGTAAACTGATGATTTTTTTCCTCGACGGTCCATTGGATATTGAAAACCAGAGAGTCGACTGTATTGAAAAAAAAAAATTATAGAAACTCGATTTTGACTAACTACCTCTTCGATCATTTATTGATAAGTTTTAGTGGACAAAGAGTGCCAACTTTTGCGCTATAGGGTAAGACGGAAGTTTTGTTACTGGCCAAGTTTTAATATTTTAGAAAAACAGTTTTATTTTTCGAGGAGTACTTATGTAAAATATTGATAATTTGCAGGTTATTTTATTCAAAAAATTGATTTTTTTTTCAAAGTGTCCATCAGTGTTCCCACGAGCCTGAGCCATCGGCTCGGCTAGGTTCATTTTTCTGGCTCAGGTTCACACCACACGTCGGCAAGCATCGTCGGCTCAGGCTCACCGAGCGTCGTGAGCCATGGTTGATTTGGTTCAAACCAGGCAAGCTAGCCAAAATGAACCATTGGCTTGAACCTGATCAAAGATTGTTAGGCTAAACGGTGAGCTCTGTTAGACCGTGACACTGTGTAACCCTAAATCTATTACTCCGTAATATTTGTTACACCGTAACATCCGTTACACCGTGATATGGTTACACCGTAACATTGTTACACCGTATCATTCAATACACTGTAACATTGTTACATCATCAATTAGTTACACGGTAGCATTGTTGCACCTTAACACCTATGCATAGTCATGGTTTTCATTAGCCTGGTTAGCCTGGCTTAAGCCATGATTCATGGTTCACTGAACCAGGATTGAACCAAAAAGGGAGGTTTAAGCCGAACCAATTTTATTGGTGAACCTAGCCTAACCGGTTCATTTGGGAACTCTGGTGTCCATCTTAGTACTTCTTTGATAAAAAAATAGAAAGGCTGAGAAAATTGTTTACAATTTTTTGCCTGTTCATCCGACCTTTGAAATATTGAAATATTTAAATTTTCACGCTAGTTGCACTTTCTAACATTGAATTCACTTTTTAACTTTGATCAATGGTTTCTTTGATATCGTCGACTGAAAATTGAGGGTCAATTTATTAGATCATTAAACATACATTTTTGGTAATGTTTGTTGCCCATTTTTTTTTTAATTTTTTTTTATTTTCCCATGTTCAGGACATTCTGAGCAACTTTTGTTGTACGAAAAACTTTTCTTCTCTTATTTTATGTTTTTCTTGTTTCATTTTAAGTGTTTTAATTTGCATTTATCTTGTTTAGTATTTATTCGTTTTTGGCAGTATTTGGCCTATTTTGCCACCTCTTATCAATACCTATTGCCTATCTATTTTTTCATGTTTTTACAGTAACTTTTTTAATTTTTGCTTGTTTTTAACATTTTCTGCTATAGAATGGCACCATTATCATTTAAATTGTAAAAAAATGCGTAGAGGCATTGTCTGGGGCACTAGAAAAATAACTGAAATTTCCTTTTTACTTAAAGTATAGTAAAAAATACAGCTTAAAATGATTTTTTTTTAAACATTGGCAAAGTCAAAAAAACAAGTAAAACTTCCAACCCATAAATTTTCTAAAATTTCAAGAGTTCTTCTTTCAAATGCTTTTAAAGATATAAAATTTGTTGAAAAATGGATATTTGGCGATTTTTTTTAATCGAAGCCCATCTAAAGGCGGAGTTGAGTTGTAGAGGGTTAAATTGGTCAGGCCTACTGCGTCGCGTTAACCACAGAGAGGATTCGGTGAACGGATCACATTTCACAAAATCAACAGGGTGGGCAGTATGATATCAATTATGATTAGGGTTAGTGAAATTTCACGATTTCGCGGACATCGTGAAATCCGTGAAATTTTGCCTTTTCCGCGAAATCCCGTGAAATTGTATGTTTTATGTGAAATTGTAACGATATTTCTTAAAATAATTTATCAAACTAAAAAAGGAATAAAAATAATCTTAGTAATTACTGCAAAGTTATGCGGTTTAATTACTAACATAGGGTTAGTGATTTTTGACGATTTCGCGTACGGCTTAAACTTCGTGAAATTTATCAATTTTCTCAAATATTTTTTTAAATAGCAAAATAATAAATATTTGATCCATAAAAACTATTTAAGTTATTTTATTATTTTTCAATTGAAAAGCTTGATATGAACCATCTGAAGATTGTTCAGTTTTTTCAGTTTTTTAGAAACTAACTAAATTTAGTAATACTTTAATTTGTTGTTGTACACATTTTGCTGCTATTTTATTTGAAACAATCAATAGAAATTATAATAATCCAGCTTTGCTTTGTTCAAAATAAAATGAAGAGTATTTTTTATTTTTCAAACAATCTTTTAAAAACATTTACGATTATTTTCTGAGTCCTGTTGAATTTGACCAATATTTGATTATTTGGGTGAATAATTCCCGTTAAAAAATAAAAAAATACACTTTTTTGTTTTCTGTTCTCATTTTGAATTAAATATTTCGATTTTGTTAAAAATCATATTATTTTTGCCTATTGATTTTAAATTATGTTTTTGATAAGTGAGATGAAAACTTCAAAAAATATTTTTAATGGGCTTAGGCCGTTGCAAATATTTTTCAAAGTTTATGTCGCCCCACCCCCTTCAAAACCGATGTGAAAAATCAGGGGGCAAAAAATATTTTTTTTCAAATAACTTCAAATTTTTAAAGGAAACATCTAATCAACTGGAAACAATTTTTAACGCATTTTCCGCGTTTTAAATCATATTTTGTTGTCTGAGATCGATCTTTTTTTTCAATTTTTGTGAAATTCCAATGTACAGCACCGCAAAAAGTTTTTTTTTTCGGCGAAAAAAAACTTTCTTCAATACTCTGATATTTTGAAAACTAATGATTGCAAATAAACTGGGCTGGTGTAAAATGCATTTTAAAACACTTTTTTTTAATCAAATGTTAATACCATGGCTTGTTGTTTAATTTTTTAATTTTGTTGCCCCCCCCCCCCACTCGAATTTGGCCAGAGTCGAGAGACCTAAACTTCAAAAAATATTTGCAACGGCCTTACTGTCGCAAAAAATCCGATAATTTTACTCATTTTGGCTGAACAATATTGTTTAATCTTGCTTTGATATGAAAACTTTTTATATTTACTAGTCGAATATTTATAAAAAAAGCAGTTCAGTAAATGAGAAAATGCATACCCTACATTTTGTTGCAAAAAATATAAAGAGCTCATCCATAAATCAGGTGGAACCTTTTTTGAAAGTTAGAAGAATTTTGGTTTTGGTGAAGTTTTTTTTTAGTTTATTGAATAATAATATAAAATGAAGCATAACAAGTAGTTTCTGTGATTTAAACATAAGATTGTCAGAAATATTTTAACATTTTTCATGTTCCGCGAAATTTGCGTGAAATTTGGTGTTTTGAAATTGAGGTCCCCGTGAAATTTGCAATTTTCATGCGTGAAAAATCACTAAGCCTAATTATGATGTGGCGTGTTTAAGGTATCGTGAGTTTATGCAATTAGATCATACATGGTATGGGGGAATGGCCTCAACATATGGTGAATCAAAACAATACCGTCTATATCGCATTATCTAGCTACCTCAACTCTGTACCTATTAGCTCAGAGATGTTCTTCTAGGCTTGAGTCGATCACCAGCTCGGTCACAGCTTATCATCATGACAATGAAAAAATACCTACGTGGAGTTATGAGACTGCAGCCGTCCCCTAACATGACAGTTTTCGTGAGTTGCGCGTATCCACGGACAGATGGCAAATGGGCCTCGTCGGAGTCCGCCCAATAAAAACGCAACTAAAAATTTGCATGGGAAACTTTTGTTTCGTGACGGCTTTCACGGCACGCTTCCTCCAACTGTTCTAGACAAATATTTTAACGTGGCGTATCTTTAAACAAGTTTTTCAAGAAAATGATTCCAAAATGCTTATTTTGTCGTTTTAACCCGAAACAAGGCAAAAACTATATTAATTTAAACTATTCGCCATTTTCAAATGTTTGGCTGGATGATATCAAAGGCCGCCATCTTAGGCCCACTGGGCCCACAAAAAGGGGTACGCTCAGTTTGTATGGGAGCTGTCAACATGCTCCCGGGCTGTGAGACTGGGACACTTGTTAGTTGAATTCATCCAACAAGCTACAATTCCATTTCGCAACAATTCCTCAAACTAACATCCAGTCTTTCCTCGATAGGCCCTCTTACAAAACTATAAAAAAAAGTCGAAAGAGACCCGGTCGGAACAACATGACTCTCATCGTCGTCGTCGCCGTTCACCGCTTCGCGCTCTGAGAAAATGTAATGATCATCAACCTACTACCTACTACTCGTGGTGGAGCCAATAAGCGGCAATACCGCGCGCCACGACGATCCACCTCATCCAGCCGGCCGTCGAAATCGCTCTCATACATTAGAGAGTGAACAGTCACCGTGGACGGACATCGCCGAGCCATCACACGACCGAGAGTTACTTCTTTCTCGACAACGGGAGACTTTTATTTATAGTGCAGTGTGTGTTGCGTGTAGTGTGTGGAGCAACGATTGCACTTATCAAACTATTTCGAGTACTATTTGGAGGTTTGGTGCGTTATTTCTATTTTTGGGGCGTGTGTGTGTGTGTGTCTGAATCATACCGAAAGCGTGAGTTCTTCACGGTGTGGCCGGAAGTGCTTTCTACCCAAGACCGTCATCGTCGTGTGACGTGTGCCGTCTTCTTTTGTGTTTCTGGAATATCTGGAATATCATCTTGCTGGGGCTTGGTGGAATGTGTGGTTTCCATTGATTCATTTGGAATTTTTGCTTTCTAGTGAAGAACAGTTTTGTGCAACGTGACGTCGTCGTCGCATAAGAGAGGATTGGATATCTCGGTGCAAAAGTTGTAAGGCCATCCACGGAGTGAAGTGAGAAAGTGCAGAGATATTCAGCAGGCAAGGAAGAAGCAAAAAATAAAAGTTACACACCAACAGCTCTAGGCCCAAGTGTGAGGGATAGAGGCGTTTGCAGCTCACCAAAATCAGCCAGATTAAACCAACCGGAGAAAAAAGAGTTGCAGTAACACAACGTTACGATACCCCCCAAGCGGACCACAAAACTCTCCTGACGTAATCCTCTGGGGGTAAGTGTGCACAGTTTGATTTAACCCCACTCGCGGCGTGAGACACAAATTGCACTTTTCTTCCTCACCCGAAGAATCGATACCAGTAAAAAGGACACCACGCCAGGATTATTACGGCGGTAGCGGCGTTGGCGAATCCGGTGCGAAAACAAACCTGGTGGCCTTCCAGGTGCCACCTGTCCCTACCACCCTTCTTCGAAGAGGGGGGGTGGACATTTAATCGATATTTTGGTGGCGTGTTGTATGTTCCACTCCCCGGGTTTTTTTTTTCTTCTAACCTTACTTCTCTCTCTCTCTGTGGTTCTCGCGCTGGAGTTGGATTCTTGGGCCGTGTGTCCGTGGCACGTTTTTTTTTTCTTCTTTCTTGCCGTTTGCTGCATAGACTGACAGACAGCTCTAGCAGGGCAGAGGATAGGCAGTGGAGAGAAAGCCGGTTTCCAAGTCGGTGGAGAGTGGTCGTCCAGACGGTTCGAGAAGGGAATGTTTTGCTTTTCTGTGATTCTTTTTATGGATTTGCGGGCTTTGTGCGAAATTAATTTACTTGTATTGTTTTTCCGGCTTTATGAATTGAAAAGGAAATTAGCGATATTATTGTTCTCAGAACGTAAAATATACAGCCAAGTTGTAAACCAACCCTCTAATAACAATAAAGTTTCAAAAATCACTTTGGCCAAATCTTATCCCTCATGCCACATGTTACCGCTACTAAGATTTTTATGCATCTCCAAATTTGTTGTTGAATAACGTTTCAGCAAACAAAAAAAGAATGTAGTGGAAACATACCCATTTTAATCACTCTGAGTCGTTCGACCAATTCTCATCAATTTTACCGGTTTCCCGGAAAACTTTTCCGCTATTTAATCAACATTTCTGGAGTTTTTTTTTTTTTGAAAAGGTCCAATAAACCAAATTTCCAGTTTTTGCTTTTTGGGTGTTTTTGTAACCTCCTTGAGTCTGGGGTATTAAAAAACACCTTAAAAGCAAAAACTGAAAATTTGGTTTATTGGTCCTTTTCAAAAAAAAATCCAGTTATAAACTATTGTCTTGCATTTGTTTATATGACCTTTAAAAAAACTCCAGATTGTCAGATGTATCAACAATGGAGAGTTGCTTGCTCACTTTTATTTGAGCTATTTTTTACCTTATTTAGATGAATATTGCACACATTTAAATAATTTATTCAAAAAATACAGATTGATGATTGACACCAAAATTACAAATTAAAAAAAAGTGCATTTAAATTTTGTAAAGAAAAAACATTTTGCTAAAACATTCGTTCAATTATTTTTACTAATCATAATTATGTGATAACTTCTATTTGTGAAAGTTTGAGCATTTTGATCAATACGGTATTTTGTGAAACTTTGAGCATTTTCATGAAAAAATGTAAATGTTGGGAAAAAACATGTTTTATTTATCGAAAACCTTATCGTTGATAATCCAACTATCCGACAAAGATAATTTATTGTAATCGACGATAATTAATTTAAAATATCTTACTTAACCCTCTACAGCCACCCATACCCTTACCAACAATCATGATTTTCTGAGTTCAATATCCCACTTTTATACGAATTTTTCAGTTCAATCCATATATAGTTGTAGTACCTAAACTCAAAAAAATCGAATGAAAAGTGGGATATTGAACTCAGAAAATCATGATTTTTGGTAAGGGTTCAATTTTTCAACCAATTTTTGATCTTCAAAAAGCATTGGAAACTACGCATTTTTTTTACTATTTAAATGATAATGGATGATAAAACATGAAAAAAAATAGAAAGGCAAAATGCAATGACAAGAGGTGGTAGAAAAGGCCAAATAATACCAAAAACAAACATAAACTCAACAAGATAAATGCAAATTAAAATACTAAAAATGAAACAAAAAAAAACTGGGCAGTAGAGGGTTGAAATATTGTAACCAAATCCTGTTAACCCTTCAGGCCTGGTGGGTGATATATGATCCAAAAATATAATTTTAATTGTGGTTATAAGAATCATTTTCCCATCATCAACTAAAAAAAAAAAAAATATTTAAAATCTGGCCTTAAGATTTAACGCTTTCATATTAGTAATATGATATTACGTAAGTTTTGTTTTTTTGGTAAGTTTGGTTTCACAAAATACTTTTTTTTAAATACTCAAGATTTCATTACTTGCAATTTAGGTATCAAATGATGCAAAGTCTTGTATGCATTTTCACTTTACTTAAGTTTTTTTTATGGTATTTTGTGATCTTTTTTTTTCCAAAATTTCTTAATCAGGAAAATGCATAACAAAATTCACATCGTTTCCTACAAATATTGACAATTACAACCGGCACCTATTTTGTGAAAAATCAAGAGTTTTACAAAAACAAAAACTCTTATGAAATTAAAATGCATATGAAACTTTGCATCGGCTTATACTCATACTGAAAATTATTAAAAATTTGTTTTTTTTTTGAAACACGATACTTGGGGAAAATTTGAGTATTTTTTGTTCAAAAAAACAACTTGGGAATAACATTTTTGTTATGGAAGAACATCTCCAAATGCTATTGGGATGATCGGATTAGTTGATAAAATAACAAAAAATAATAACAGATTTGTTCGAAGAATAACTAAAAATTGTATTACCCAAGTAACATTTTAGGATTAATCAAAGCTGTCACAACCGCTATAAAACCTATCAGCCAAAACCAAAATTAAAACCCCTTAGTCGTAACAAACTCCCCAGAACCTTGATAAACCCCACTTAAAACCCAAAAGGACCTCCGCAAAAGGTTGTTACGGCCTATTTATAAAACCTACATAGGAGTTGAAGGCTTTACAACTGAATCCTAACAACATCCTCAAAGCCTTGATAAAACCTTTGTTAAAACCTAGTCAGGAGTTATGGAAAAATGACATTTCATACGTCTTATGCCAAATAGGTTTTATTTTGGCAAAAATAAGTCTTCGTCTTGCCAAATAAAATTATGGAGATGGTTGTCCAAAAAGTGCGATGATAAATAATAGATATTAGAGCTAATCCAAATAATTTGAAAGCTTATTTCTCACAATTGATGGCTCAAATTCAGCTGCGGTTGAAATTTTATTGATAAATGTAGGGGAGATAGAGCCAAAAAATTGAACTCGCTTCATCAAAAATCAATATTTTGTAATCATAGTGTTTAATGTTAAAAAATATATTATTGCAATTCTTTAAAAAAAATGTTTAAGAGATTTTTTAACATCTATCGCTATATAAATCATACCAGAAATTCAGCATAAATGTGTGTTTTCAATTTAAATTTAAATCAAATTTTTCAGTTTTCAATTTTTTCAACCAAGATGGCGGTCAATCATATTCAATCAGAGCACGCGTCTAGCGCCATATTTATGCACTGCTATTTGGCCGCGATAAATGCTCTTTAAGGAGCTTATGGTTTTAAGTGAGCTTTTTACATGCCTAATGGCACTTGACAGCTACAACACCCTAGGTTTTAACAAAGCATGCGATAAAACCGTTTGGCATGGCATTGCCATCTGGTTTTCAAGCCTCTGTTAAAACTTTCATAAAACCTTATTGAAAGCCATTCGGCTTTTATTTAAACCCGGTTTTATGTCCGAGGCATAAAACTCTGTTAGAACCTATTAATTAGCTCTTGCTTGTTGGTTGCGGTGAATGCCCAAATAAAACTATTAGGCAATCAAGATGCTACAATAAACCCTTAATAAAACTTGGTGGTGGCTAGTTGGTTTCAAATGTTACTTGGGTAGTCTGTTATTACAATAACAATCCAATAACAAAAAAATCATATCGATGAATAACAAATCCTGTTATAAATATAATAAAATTTTATTGGCCTAGTTCCTTGGGCATGAGTAAGGACCTCGACGCCGTTAGCAATGTTGGCTTTAAAATAAAATTTCGTGATAATATCACTTCCCCCCAGCCAACATTTTTGCCATGCGAAGCGGGCCTCGACGCTGTGTCTAGGTTTAATTCCTAGCTAGGAGCCATCAGTGTCTTAAGAGGTGGTCCCAAGGCCGAGTAGGAGTTCATGAAGCAAATTAGTCGTCTCCCACCCCTTTTAAATTGAAAAATGAACTCTGAAACCAGCGCTTACTCACAACAGAAACAGAGGCCTCTTCTAGGCATTGTAGGATAGAATAGATTTTGAAATTTATTAAAAAAAAAAATATTATTACGTAGCATTTTGATATGTCAAAATTTCCATAGAGTCTCGGTCAATCAATAGTGCGATGATATCGGACAAAATTCGTTAATCTGTTGAACTAACGGTTTTCGGATTATGGTTGTATCGACCATTGTTGCGAATCGAGGGTCTACTGGAGCCTTGACGATCAAATGGAGCCTAACATTTCAAAAGGTCGCATGGGTTTTGTGAACAGGAGTGTGTCTCCTTCACTCAAATGACAGTTTACATAAGGTATAATAGAGATGCACTCTTGTTTGCAAAGCTCTATGCCCTAATGAAATGAAAGGCATGAAATAATCGTCTTAATTACTAGTGTTCAACTTATGAACTATTCATTTATGTTTATTGGTTTTTGGAAGCGGCAAGACTGGTTTAAAAACAAGATCCTTTACCTTATTTGGCGTTATAATAAAACATTCGGGAATTTGAGATTAAATTTACTTTCAGACAGTTTAGTTTAGGTTGTTGATTAAAGTTAGATAGTTTTCCGTCGATGAATAATTGGACTGAAATGATTAGTTGATTTGAACGAAGTGTAACATTTTATTGGCAGATCTGTTTCTAGTTGTAATGTACGACAAGACTATTGACGGACGTGACAGGTCGGCAGTTAGTTTTCATTTTTTTTTTCTCTAGTATTTTTTATTTTCTTTAAATTTGGAATACATCATAGGTTTCTTTTGTATAGATCTCCGATTTGTTACATTTTCTTATTTAATTAACTAATAATTTAATTTATTCCGGGCCTTCTTACTTTGAATCACAATTTCAGATTTTCTTTATTCAGTGTTAAACTTAGATTACCGTAACTGCTCAAGTCATCCAAGTTCTTACTACTCACACCAACACTAATTTTCTTTCACCTCCCCCCTCCCGATCCCCTATATCTTCCGGTGGTGTTCATTTGGTATGCAATACTAGTTCGGCCACTACCCTTTTTCCACAAGAAACCGGACTTGGACTGACTTGAGGCCGCGTCCCCCACCTTGCTCCGTAAAACGAAAACGAAAACGAATAAAATTTTATTGGCCTAGTATTTTCAAATATCAAAAAAAAAAAAAAATATTCCAAAGTTATCTCCGTCTGCTCGGGAAAATAATACGAATATCCAATGTTTACCGAAGCCCCAAAGAATTGCACAAATCCAAAATTGAGTTTTAAGATTAATTGAAAAGGTTTCAAATACAGCAAGCTGTCAACTTCGGCACCAGAACAACAGGAAGCTGTCAATTTCGGCGCCAGCACAAAAGAACAGCTGTTCGTTACGGAACCAAATCAAAGCAAAAAAAGTACAAAAACTGCTGGCATAAAATGGAAATAAAGTAATTATTGTTTTTATGTAAAATTTTACCGCAATGTAAGTTCAAAAGTTAGTGTATGTTTTTGAGGTGATTTTTATCAATTTATTTGCAAAATAAAATACTAAAATTGGGATTATGAAGCACACATCGGGCCGATG
The DNA here is from genome assembly GCF_016801865.2 of Culex pipiens pallens. NCBI lineage: Eukaryota > Metazoa > Arthropoda > Insecta > Diptera > Culicidae > Culex > Culex pipiens. The sequence continues at coordinate 174,046,286 of NC_068939.1, forward strand.
ACTTCACTAAAAGTTGTACTTTTATCACATGAAACATTTAACTTTACTACTGTGTAATTTGACTTTTACTACAGTAATTCTTATAATAAAAATTGAATTATTGATAAGCAAAAATAGTTTTGTTTTCACTGTGCGCAGTTTTCGTGCGTTATTAATCTCAATCACTCAAGATGGCGACCTTTAGCATCCCCCTGGTTACGTTGCAGTATAAGGCTTTCTAGTCAGAAATTTACCAACACATTCAAAGTATGTTTACATGACAGCTGGACTTTTGTTTGCATCAGGTTTACTATCTCTTTCTAGCAATTTTTTTTTGTCAAGCGACTTCTAGCTGATTTATTTGACTGACTGCCCGATATGTCAGCCAACATACTTCGCAGGGCTGTGACAGCTACAGCTCGATCATTGTTTGCATCAGGACACTGTGACGAGGAGTTCGTCATTTTTGAGTTAAATTATATTTTTTTCACTGGGCCTAGAAAGCCTTATTGTGTTTTATTAAGCATCCTTTAAAACTTGTTATAAAATATAATAAACACTGTACCGATCTACATAAGTTGACTCTCCTGAGAATCTCGTTTCTTTTTCTTTTTACTGATCAGTTCATCGTTTATCTGCAACGAAAAAAAATGCATGAATCAAACATCTCAGAATCTCCCTCTTCTTCAACCCTTACAATCCTTGCCACATGAATCACCTGCCGCAGCCGGTGGCACTTGAGCGCACTCGCCGCCCCGGCAGCACTGGTCAGCGATCGGGCCAGCTTTTCCACGTTCCGCTGGAGACAATCGGCGGCCACCAGCTGCAGCGTTCCGAGCGCAAACCACAGGTTACTTCCCGCTTCCTGCGCCGCTCGCATGACGCTACCGGCCATGATCCGGGCCGTGTCCAGCTGCTCACCGTCGAGGTGCGTTTGGGCCAGGGCGTGGTATAGCAGGGCTTGCTCGATCGGGTACTTGCTGTGGTGGAGTCGGTGTTCCAGCTTGAGACGACGGTTCCGGTAGCTGAGGTACTGCTTGTCGGGGGCGGCCGGATCACGGAAGGTTGATTTGTCGCCGAAGATTGGGACTACTAGGGCGGTTTCGCGAAGCGGTGGAAGGTGGAACAGGTGACGGAGACGATCTTCGAGGGGGTCATCCATGAGGTTTAGTGGAACTTCGAGCTGATCGAGCACTGCCAAACCGACCAGGTTGCACACTTCCGCGGTGAACTTGAACTGGTCCGGAAAGACGCGAGTCGTTTTGATCTGGTAATAGTTCCACAGAGTATCTTCGGCGAATTTCAGCAGTTCCTGGAGATTTCGTTGCTCTCGAAGTTCGTGCATGCGATCGAGCTGGTTGTAGACATCTCGGTACGTCTTGTAGCGCCACTTGAAAAGGTTTTCCTGCGTGTACGAATCGGCGGATTGTTTACTTCCGAAGCGCTTGTTTCGAAGTGTGTACACTGGAGTTCTGGATTGAAGCTGGTGTAGACTGTGGGATACCTTCTGATAGCATTCCTCTATGGTATTGGACATCGATTCGGAACTCTCTTTTGCTCCCGGAAGTCTTACGACGTTACCGTGTTGCCCGTTTCCTCGTAGAGATTGGAGAAACTCAAGATCTTTCCATGTTTTACCCAGATATAGTTGACCAAGCATTCGCGTATCCTTCTGAAGCTTCTTCTCCTTACGGATGTGAGCTTCGACATGCTCCTCTTCCTGTAGACTGACTACATCGCACTCCTGAGGATCTTTCTTGTGTTTACCTGCTTGACGGTTACAAATCCTCGCGATATTCCCTCGTAATTCGTACAAGCAACCGCCCGCTTTCCTCCCCAGAATATTCTCGTAATTGTTGACCGCAATCTGCCACTCCGCCTTCAGCTGCTTCCTCCGATGCCCCACCAGCAATTCCTTCCTATTAAACGTCACTCTGGCATGCTCCTCGAAGTCACCCCTCTCGAACAGAATCCTTCCCTCCAACTCCACACCGCCAAAATCTTCCTCAAATCCGTCAACGGCCAACCCGTTCCGGCAGTTCTCCAACGCCGCTTCCACATTTAAATCGCCCAACTCGGTGACGGCTCGCCGCAAGTGACAGTCGCTGGCCTCGGGATTCGCCTGGCAAGCTTTTGCAAGGTTCGTCCGCGCGACCCGGATGTTACGACCCGAGTCGCGGCCACAGTGCCATCCCAGTTCGCGGAAGACCACGTGCTGGAGCCCCGATGGCCAGGCCAGTTCCAGCGAGGAGGGGGAACGCTTCATTGCGGGATGTGTTGTGACAGGTGGAGTAGGTCAAGGAGTACTTGATTGGCCAAAAGAAAAATATAAAAATTACAAAAATTACAAAAATTACAAAAATTACAAAAATTACAAAAATTACAAAAATTACAAAAATTACAAAAATTACAAAAATTACAAAAATTACAAAAATTACAAAAATTACAAAAATTACAAAAATTACAAAAATTACAAAAATTACAAAAATTACAAAAATTACAAAAATTACAAAAATTACAAAAATTACAAAAATTACAAAAATTACAAAAATTACAAAAATTACAAAAATACAAAAATTACAAAAATTACAAAAATTACAAAAATTACAAAAATTACAAAAATTACAAAAATTACAAAAATTACAAAAATTACAAAAATTACAAAAATTACAAAAATTACAAAAATTACAAAAATTACAAAAATTACAAAAATTACAAAAATTACAAAAATTACAAAAATTACAAAAATTACAAAAATTACAAAAATTCAAAAATTACAAAAATTACAAAAATTACAAAAATTACAAAAATTACAAAAATTACAAAAATTACAAAAATTACAAAAATTACAAAAATTACAAAAATTACAAAAATTACAAAAGTTACAAAAATTACAAAAATTACAAAAAATACAAAAATTACAAAAGTTACAAAAAATACAAAAATTACAAAAATTACAAAAATTACAAAAATTACAAAAATTACAAAAATTACAAAAATTACAAAAAATACAAAAAATACAAAAATTACAAAAATTACAAAAATTACAAAAATTACAAAAATTACAAAAAATACAAACAATACAAAAAAAAAAATTACAAAAATTACAGAAATGTCAAAGAAAAAATAACAAAAAATACAAAAACTATAAACAATACAAAAAAAAGAACAAAAATGAACAAAATGATAAAAAACAAGCCATAAAACTACAAAATTAAATTGTTGATGCTGCATTTTTTTAAGACAACAAGGGAAAAAGTCCTCGGAATCCTTAAGTAAATTACGCTTAGAGTTGAACTGTTTTTGGAGAGGGATATGGTCACAATTGTTTGAAGTCTAAACGATTTAATTCGAATTCTGTACGTTTCAGTTTAAACTGTATGCATTGGCCCACTTTCGAGTGTTTTTCTTCGGCAGTTCTTCTCCCTCTCTCTTCAGCTTT